>NC_050591.1:31575718-31790718 GCF_013368585.1 Megalops cyprinoides | reverse complement strand
TTTACAGACGTCTGAGACGTGCGTTTTGGCCTCACCCAATGCGGTCTGTGACGTCTTGTAAGAACATGACTGCTGTTAAGGAGTATGCAAACACACACACACACACACTCATAATAACCCCCCAGTCGGTTCTGTAATTTGCCACATTACTGCACTCTCACGCCATTATTAACTCTGTCTCTAACACTCACCTAGTGTCCAAACACCTCTCTTCACCATGACCTTGCTTTAGCTGGGCTACGCCTTTCTGCAAATCTCCCTAATTACACAAGCAGATGAGTAATGCAGTGAAGTACAAACATGACGGGAACTGCTTTATTTCATGGAGCTTTTTGAGAAGGGGGCCCAGGTTTGAGCAGAGTGACGGTTTACACTTGGTCAGCTGAGATATCATAGCCTTGATTGTTATGCTGAGCGTGTACTTTTTTAAGCGCTCATTTGTACAGCTGGGCTTTTATTAGAGGGAGCCACTCTCGCAATTTAGTGCAGCCTTGACCCAGTTAGGCTTTGAACCCGCAAACCGCTGTTCAGCGCTCCTCTTCCGCTTGTCTCTTCCCCTCAGGATCGCGTCTGCGCCAGGAGGACTCCCCGCCCCGGATCGTGGAGCACCCCTCCGACCTGATCGTGTCCAAGGGGGAGCCGGCCACCCTCAACTGCAAGGCGGAGGGGCGGCCCACCCCGACCGTGGAGTGGTACAAGGACGGGGAGCGGGTGGAGACGGACCGGGACAACCCCCGGTCCCAGCGCATGCTGCTGCCCAGCGGCTCCCTCTTCTTCCTGCGCATCGTCCACGGCCGTCGCAGCAAGCCGGACGAGGGCAGCTACGTCTGCGTCGCCCGCAACTACCTGGGGGAGGCGGTCAGCCACAACGCGTCGCTGGAAGTAGCCAGTAAGTGCGGCCCAAGCCCGGGGGCGCTTTGTCATTGGCTGTTGCCTGGTTCCGCAGGGGGTGGCCGAAAGGGCTGAATAGAGGGTCCTCGTTTCCGTGTCACCTCCCCCCCTCTTCACCGTGCTCACTGGTCCGGATGATCTTGTTGGAGCTGGGCAGGACGTGTGTGTGTGTGTGTGTGTGTGTGTGTGACTTCCCCCTCGCCTCTGTCGGTGAGGTTGGGGCCTGTGGAAGAATAGCCCAGGCCGATCCTTCAGTGCGCTCTCGCAGGGATTCTCTCTAGGTGGTCAGGAAGGATAAAGGAGTGCAGCTTTTTTTTCGGACTGCTGTTGGCTTCGGTTTGGTCTGGATATATAAATATCGCTCTGCGAATGTCTGTGTGTGAGAGTGCGTCCTTTAATGATGTGGCATTCCGGGTATTTAATTGTGTAAGCGAGCCTTTTGTCTCAGGCCGGATTGCCGTAATGACGCGGTTGCTTAGACGGTGAGAGTGAATCCCATTATCTCGAGGATCAGTGAGCACGCTGAAAGGTTTGTGGGTAAAAAAAAAACCTTCTAAACAACGTCAGAGGAACGGGGGAGAAACAGGTCCGTTTATTTGTTTAACCCTTTAGAGGAAAGAATTGGTGTTCTGCCCTTGGCCATCTCTGCAGTATATGCTGTTTGAGGCTGTTTTACTGAAAAAGAGGGAAAAATAAGGCTGAACCCAGTTCCTAAGGCCTTTCACTGCTCCTCTGTGGTGACTTTATGGAGCCAGTGGAGGGGGGAGACTGCAGGCACACTTGAAAAGAAGAGGGAAGAAAGGATCTCAGATATCGGCCGCTTTTCAAAGATGTCCAGGGGCTGTCACCAAGGCTCTTATTGTAGCCTAATAAAGTGGTTTGTCGGGGCGTCGTTGACTGGCAGGGACTGGAAGGCTGGCCCTGGCTCAGAGCGCATGGGGATTCTAACATGGTAGGAGGGGAGTGAGACATCTTCCCATGATTCCCAGCCTGTGACATCATTGGCCCACCTCTTCAGGTTGTCAGCTTGGCTTGTGGATATTTTTGAGAACTTGGCTGAGAAAGCATGGATACTTCTGTGGGCAGAAGGACACAACCAGGGAATTATTAATGTGGGTTTAAAACCTCATTTAATGTTAGCTTTATATCAATATGCTTGTACAGTGTGTTCTTTAATAGTTCAACTTCACCTTGCACATGAAAAATCAATGGATATGCATACATTGGAGTAAACAGGGATTTGGGGCTGTGGCTATAGAAAAGGGGTGTGTCATAGTTGATTTAGGAACGAAGCCACGCTTTAATTAAAAAGCCTCCAGTCATGGTGAATATGCATCAGTGGCATTTTCACAGGAGAGCTTGAGCTGATGCTGCACTCCCTTTCTCAGTAGTAGCATTTGTGTTGCGTCCTCTTCGGTCCCAGGGAAGACAGCAGTCCGGTTGTTTGGTTCCTTTTGTTTTTTAGGCATAGTGATGGATCCCATGTACCGAAGAACCGTTACATATTCAGACACACCACATAGTTTGAGGTCTCCGCTTCTTGTGTCATTGGCCAAAGAAACCGAAACGTTAAAAAATAAATAAATAAAAGCCGGGATCATGTGTTTGGCGTATGTTCCAAGCTTCTATAAATCCGAACGCTAAAAATACTTTTGAGAGAGTGGATGAAATATAGCGATTATTTCGAAGTATGGGTTTTTTTTTTTCGAGTACAAAAAAAAAACACAAGGCCCTTGGCGGCTGACCCGGTCTCAGGGAGAGGGAGAGAGCTCGGGCCCGGCCACAGCATCATGCTGCTTATTCTGTATGAGGTTCAAACAGAACCGTAATGACACAGTCGCCAGCTCCAACCCTCTCTCCCGGGTTCACCCCCCCTCCTGCTCCAGCTGCCCTACATATAATTATGTTGTTGGAGCAACCAGGGTTGGAACCCCGCAGGACCGAGTGAGCCGTATAAGGTCCCGGCACTCTGAGCTTTACAAGGCTGCGCTTCGGCTTTTCTGAAACTTTAGTGGTAGGGTTCTCCACCAATTGATTATTTTACTGCAAGCTTAGTGGGGTGGTTTTAAAAAAAGAAGTCCTCGGCTGCCTGATAGATTGCACATATTTGTTTATCCGTTATTACTTTTGCATGGTTTTCATGCTTTGTCAGCCAAAACACAAAGCCTATGCACAGCACCAGAAAGGTATGTCATCTGCGATGTTTGCTTTGTAAAATAATTTGAAAAACCAACTCCATCAACCGACTTTTAATGTGTTTTCCTGTGAAATTTCAGGCAGGAAATTTTCCGTCAGACTGTATTTGCTCTGCCTTTGCAATCGGAAGAATGGCCTTTTGTCAGTTCAGGTTTTGAACTGAAATAACAGCTTTCTGAACTGTTGTTTTAAGGGGCTTGGTTCTTTACGGTCAGCCAGCACTTAAGTGACTGTAAACATAATCCTTGTTTCAACAAATTCTGTTTTACTAAGCTGTAAGGGTTAACCCAGTTTGTTGGCTTATCATTAGCTACACGTACTGTACTTTTTTCTGAAATCTCGCACAACAATCTGACCTTCACCTTGGCGTGCTTGGGTTAATGCCTTATAAAACCTACGCTTGGCCTACATTTACATTCTGAAGTATCCCTGAGGCGTGTATTTTCTCCCTCTCTTTCGTTTGGTTTTGTTCTTTTGATATGCGATATCTCGCCACTGCCTAATGTTACTGCTTTGTTTATGCACAATAACTTTCCACATGGAAGGGAGAATGAGACAGGAGGATGAAAACCCTTGTAGCATCATTGAGAGCTGACTTGGCTTGCTCCATGCGGGCAGGTTGTTCGGTCCTTTGACTGCAGGCTATATTACGTTATGCTCGGTGTCGTGCTACATTTCTAAGACACCCCCCCCTTTTTTTTTTAAAACCTGCAGTGAAAATAGATTCATGCAGCTGGAATAACAAGGATCAAAGTTAGCTCGCACTTAAGCCATTCAAAAGCAAAAGAAAATACCATCGGCATATGATATTCTTGCAATGTCAGATAACTTCCATGTTTTTTTCGTGAATTTTTTGATAGTGTGCATTTATTCAGGGTTAAATTTTTTGACATGGCATCAGCACATGGGGCTGTCCGCTTCTGCTCAAAGTGTTGTCCTTAACCCTTACTGAATTTCAGCAATTTACCCTTTTTTGCTAATACTACAGTGTTTTTTTTTCTCATAGATCGCACAGGCCATCTTTACCAAAAAAACAAAAAACCAAAAAAAACAAAACAAATGTACCTCAGCTCATAAGCCGCAATATGGTTCTAACCACTAAGCAGGTCGTTTGCACAGCTGACCTGGAGGTTGTTGAAAGCAGAACACAGATTGAACAGCGAGAGCATCGTAGCACGTGCCGAACACATCCTTATTCCGTCCGATAGGGCAGCCCTTAATTGAAACATCAGCAGATCTAATAATAGTTGTGTTATCTCTGCTGGATGGGCAGATGAGTGGATTATGAAGTGAGTGAACGGGTGGCACAGCGCACTCCTTCTGTGCAGCCATCCTGCAGCCCCTCTCCCCATCCCGCACGCAGAAACACACGCGCACACACAGAAACACACATATACAGAAACATACACGCAGAAACACACACACACACACACAGAAACACACATATACAGAAACACATACATACAGAAACACACACACACACACACACACACACAGAAACACACACATACAGAAACACACACATACAGAAACACACACACACACACACAGACACAAACACATACAGAAACACACACACACACAGACACAAACACATACAGAAACACACACACTGAAACACACACACACACACAGACACAAACACACGCAGAAACACACGTGCGCACACAGAAACACACGCGCGCACACACACATGTATAGAAACACACACACACACATACAGAAACACACACATACAAAAACACACATATACACTCACACACACACACAGAAACACACGCACACACACACACACACACACACACACACACACACAGAAACACACATACACACACACACACACACACACACACACACACACACAAACAAACACATATACGCACATATGTATATTCACAGACACACACATACAGACACACACATACACATACAGAGAGAAACACATACATACGCGCACATATGTATATATACACACACACACATACACACATATGCACAAAGGCACACACAGACACGCACTCTTACATGTGTGTTTGCAGTTCATAGCCATTGAAGATGAGAACAGTAAGAATATTCCTGTTTATGCATTTATGCTGCACACCAAGCTGTAATGTTAATGCTGATCTGGTTAGATGTGTGCTTTTTACTGGGTAGTTGATAAAGCTAGCAACCAAAATGTTGTATCTCAGAGCTTTTTGATTTGTGTCACTAATGGGGAAAAAAATTATCACAAAAAGCTCTCCAAGTAAACCCAGGAAAACATATTAATTTTTATCTTTCAGTTAATGAAAATATGGAAGTATGCCATTTTGCTAGTGTATACAAATGAAAAGAACTTGCTTACATTCTTATCTACTTAGTTCTTATCTATCTTACTGGTCTGGGAGTGGTATTAGCCTGGTCTGACACTGTTGCTCATTCAACCTGTTTTCTTGTGCTGGAAGTCACTCTGGATAAGAGTGGCTGCTAAATAAATGTACTGTATAAAATAAAATTTGTGTACAGCAGACTGTAAAGTGTTATCTTAACTGATCTTCGGGGACCGACAGAACGGGGGGGGTTAGCAGCATGCAGAGGAACGGCATGATGGGAAGGAATGGCCGTCAGGGGGTCAGCTGCTGAGCGAGTGACAGTTGGCATGCGCCAGTAAAAGTTTTATCACCCCCTGCTGAGTTAGAAACCATGACAGTCTCCCTCGCAGGAAATGGCAGGTTCTGCATCTGTCATCTCTGAGCAGCTAAAGGGTTTTTGCATACCCCTCCCCTCCTTCCGTTACAGAAAAGGAAACACCAAAACCGAGCCTGTTTTCAAGCTCCGTTTCAGCCACGCTGTCGCTCCACCCCCACCCCGGCTCATCTGGGGAACGGGAGATAGCGTTCTGCCACGTTCCCCTCTCTCAGCCCGCCGGGAGAATAATTATTTATTTGCGTTTCGTTAACTTATTATAAGCACTCCATTCTACGCCCGGTTCTTGTGTGGTCTTCCCTCCTTCGCAGAGGGAAAAAAAAAAAAAAAAAGAGTCCGGCTCCCAGGAGAACCCCTGCCCCGTTGTCTCTCTGTCTCTCTCTCTTCCTCCCCCCTTCTGTCTCCGTTAAATTTTGTTAATGGGATTATTTTTTGCCCGGGCCCGCTCGCGTCCCTGAACGCGGCTTCGCCGTTGTAACTGTTGTGGAGGAGGGCACGGGAGAGGAGGAGAACAGCGGCAGCTCAGCACGCCTTGGCCGCTCGCCTGGGAGTATAATGAGGCGGAGTATGTCACGTCTCCGCGGCAGCCATTTGTATCGGTAAACCGCTGAGCAAATTATCGCAAACAGTTATTCTCTTGTCAAATCTCACGAGAGGCACGCTTTTTTTTAACCCCTTCATATGCTGGCACTTCCTCAGCAACCTTTTGGTGGGAAAAAAGGGAGAAAGAAAAGTAAAACAGGTTTTATTCTTTTTCGGTTTGTTCTTGTTCTTATTCTTGTCCTTCTTTTTCTTTCTTTTTTCTTCCTCTTTTTCTTCCTCCTCTTCCTCTTCCTCCTCTTTTTCTTCCTCTTCTTCCCCTTCTTCCTGCTCTTCTTTCCTTTCTTTGTCTTCCTCTTTTTTCTCTTCTTCCTCATCTTTTTCTTCCATCTTTCATTCCTCTTCCTTTTCTTTTTGTGTGTCATTCTTCCTCTTCTTCTTCTAAGCAGCTCCATATTTGTCCCAGTCTGGTCCTACTTCACACAGTGATGTCATTATTCACCTCCAGACCTCAGAATCAGGAATGCTGCTTCTCCCGTGTAGATAAGCCTGGAGCACCTGAGTTCTGTAATTACAGGGCGGCTCCACGCTCAGGCTAGTGTCTGTGAGAGGCTCCTAATCCTGAAATTGCACTCGAAATGATCGGCTAACATCTTATTACCTGCCAGAGAAAATCCCCCTAAACATCAGATCCGCACTCCCTGCCCTTTGACCTCCCCTGTGCGTGCTGGATGGAGACGTTTCCTGTGATGATGCGGTTTACACCAGTGAGCCGCGCACTTCAGAGCCACACAAACCATTTTTTTAATGAGCGCTCACTTATAGAGCTGGTGACTCTTGACTCTGGTGACTCACAGAATGTGTCAGAGAGTGAGAGAATGCAGGCGCGCTCACATTTTATAGCTTTATCAAACTGAACACACATTTAACACACTTGAGTATTTATCGTTTTTTCCTTAGGATTTTTTCAATCCCTTCAATATTTTTGGATTTTTTTTAATTAAACCTTGGGCAACCTTTTTTTTAAACTTGTCCATTTTAACCTGTGTTTAAAGACAGAATCGATAGGAGGACATGTGGAAGGGGAATTGTGCAGTACAGTCCATATATCTGACAGGCAGGGTGTGTAGGAAGAGTGTTTCTGCTGTGAGAGGGATACTGTTAGCAACTGTCAATAGTCTCTGTAGTGTTAGCTGTCACACCACTTTCTGTGGATGAGAAAATGCGTGTGTGTGTGTGTGTGTGTGTGTGTGTGTGTGTGTGTGTGTGTGTGTGTGTGTGTGTGTGTGCGCGTGCGTGCGTAAATTTGCCTGTGCGTAGGTACGTATGGAATTCTTACCATTGTGTGGATGGCATCTCCACTGCATGCAATCCATCGACTCAATCCGCTGCTCAACCCTGGGTAATGGGTTTGCTGATTTAATTAATTAAACACGCTTAATTAGTTGGATTCATATCCGTATCAATCTGGCATCTACACTGTTGGAAGTATGTTTACAAGTGTTAATATGTTCTTAGCTCAGCACTTAGGGAGTACACAATATGCTTGTTATCTTACGCGTTTAAAAAGACTGCTTAGATCTAATCACCACACATGAGTGCCTTAAGGAGCTTATGAGTATTGGGCTAATTAAATTAGCCCTCTTAATTTACGAAACATGATCCTGGAAATGTTTGGGTCCAGCACATCATTTGGGCAGGGGTGTCCCCAAGTAGATAAACCCCCCCCCCAACTGGTAATGCTTGGAGACTTGGGGGAAGCCATGCGTGAGAGATGGTCACCATGGGGCAGCGAACGGAGGCGGAGCTATCGGATCACAGTGACCCCCATTTGCTTTGTTCCCATTGGTGGAGGGCAGGGAGGGGGGACAAAGGCACAGGCATGTGCATGAAAGAGCCGAGGAAGGGGCTCTGACACGGTCCCGCGGTGAGGTCAGAGAAAGGGAGTGTGATGGATATGAGATGAATGAGAATGGGGGGGCTGACGGGACGGGTGCCTCTGTCGCTGTAACAGAAGCGGGCAGTGCGGTGACTGCGGCGTGGAGACTGTCAGGGTCGGTGACAGCCGCACACGCTCTCTTCCGCTGTCTGTCTCTCCGTGTGGTTTAACTTTAGCGCCTGGATGCTCCCGCTGCACCCCTCCTGGCCAGGGGGTCGTGAATTCTGTGCCCCCGTTGGAGGGTCGCTTGAGCGTAGAGGTCCGGAGGGCTGGCCACCGGTCTGATCAGTCACGCTGGGACTGACCTCCATCTGACAGCATCTGAGGCCAGAGGAGTCAACCGCTCGCCCCTGAGGCTCCGGGAACACTGCTGCCGTAGTCTTTGTGTTTCTGCTGGCCGTTCCCAGCGTGGAGAGGGAGGGAGAGGGGGGGAACAGAAGAGAGGGAAACTGGAATATAAGGAAAGGTAGGGAAACAGAGTGAGAATGAGGAGCACCAGGAGGGAATAGAAAGAGAGAGAAGGTTGGAAAGAGAGGGAAAGGTAGAAACTGGAGGAAGAGAGAGGGAGGCGAGATACAAAGAGAGACTGGGGGAATTCGGCAAAAGTGAGGGAAGGAGAGAGAGGAGAAATGGCGTGAGGGGAAAAGGAGATCCTTCCTGTTCAGGGGATCCAGAGGCATCTTTATCGCATTTACAAGGGGAGGAATTTTTCAAGAAACACAGCCGTAAAACAATAAAACCAGATTACCAATTTCAGCGCAAGCTTTTTAGTGAACGTTCTTGAAGCTGACAAGCCTTTGCTGGAAGATAACATCAAGGCGCATCTCTCTTGTCTTGCAGCTTGCTAAGCTTTGATCGGGGTTGTAGGCAGGTTATAAAGAGATGTACCGCTAACGTGCTCAAAGAGGCTGCGCACTGTCCTCCTATCAGAGAGAACTGTGTCGTGCAGCTCAACTTTGATTGCTCTCTCCGTGAGTGCTTGGGAAGGAGCCGCCTTGTACTGAGTCTGATTAACACTTTTTAGCCTCTCTCACCCTTTTTCCGTATCCTCTTCCACCTCCTATTCCTTTTTCAGACAGTAATCCATCCTACAAATAACAAGAATGACACCCTATTTTTTTTCCTTGAGCTCCTTGACGGCCTTCTCCAAATCTTGAGGACCGTTGATTTATCTGGGAAGCTATCCCTTAATTGAGCCTTGTGGTCCAGGGGATTCAGATTCAATGTGCTGATGTCGATCTCCCTTCAGAATGAGCTCCATTGGAGACCCCAGCGTCCCTTTGATAAAACATGTGTCATAGAGGGGGAACTCCAGACTCATGCCTCTCTGAGTATGATATCCTTTTCAGTTGTGGTCCCGTTACAATGTCTGTCTCCGAGCGTAATCTCCCTCTCGAATTGGAGGGTCTCGGTGTGACGCGGGCCGCTAGGCATAATCCCCCCACTTGGTTGGAGGGTCTGCGGCTGGCTGCGAGGTCGAGTGGGGGGCGTTTGTATCTGCACGATCGCGTTTCCCTCAAGTGCACCACGGTGTTTATTAAACTGGGGTTAAGCTCCACCGCTTGAAGCCCGTGATTCGAGCCCTTGCACCCAAGACACCAGCAGATAGAGGAGATTAAGGTGTTTGGACTTTATTTTGGGGGGGGGGGGGGATTTAAGGCAGCGTTTTGTCAAACGTGCGCCCCACTGGAGACAAACTGTCCTTTTTTTTTTATTCTTCAGCGTTACTGTCCTCTGCTCTTTCCACCACTGACAGCTCACACATCCAGCAGCTGTCCCGTACATCTCAAGTCATTCACTTGGCTCGGTTCAGAATATTCACAAATCCAAATAACTCTCCCACAGCATCATCATCTTTCTTTTTTTTTGTATAATCTTTCTCTCGACATCAAAGCCTGTCTGTGTGAATCCCAGTGAGGAGCTCATCTCTGCTGATTTCAAGGCGCTGTGGAATGTTGGATATGGGGGGGGGGGGGCGCTTGTCCGGAGGTGCAGACTGATTGAGATGCTTGTGTTGTAGAAACAACAGATAAAAGCGAGGAGCAGCTGGCGGGAGGGATGCGGGCCGCCCGTGACCGCCAGCGGATCGGCTCGCACCGCCGCTCCTGCCTCCTCACCGCCGCTTACTGTGAGAGAGAGGAGGAGAGAGAGAGAGAGAGAGAGAGAGAGAGAGAGAGAGAGAGAGAGAGAGAGAGAGAGAGAGAGAGAGAGAGAGAAAGAGAGAGAGAGAGAGGGAGAGAGGGAGAGAGGGAGAGAGAAATGGGAGAGGGAGGGAGGGAAAGGTGTGGTCTCTTATCTCAGTCCAGCTATCTTTCAAGGTGAACTGCTGAGACTTATACTTTGGAAAGGGAGGGGGGGGGGAAACACTGCTGAAACTTTATCACTGATGTAGCATGTTGCAGATCTTGAAGCGTGACAGTAAGGAAGAGGCGGTGAGGTAAGCAGGCGATCAAAGGGAGGGGAAAGATTGTGTCTCACGAGAAAGAGAGAGAGAAAGAGACAGAGAGGGGAAAAGAAAAAAAAAAACCTTCCTTTTGTGGTGGACCAGCCAGGAGAGAGAGAGAGAGAGCACAGCGACCTATTCTGAGGATGTGACAGTGTCGGCAGTACAATGTGGGGCTCTCTGTTGTCCTTGAGTGGTCACTGCTGTAGTCTGCTAATCCCATCACAGAGGTGTTAATTGAGAGAGTATCAGTTTTTAGCGAGTCGGAACAGCACGCCGAACACGGGAACCTGGTTCTCGTAATTTTAGAAGGGCTAAAAATATAATTTGCATGAGAGAAAATAATCCTCATTATCGCCGTGTTATTCTCATGTTAAAATCTCTGCTATTTTAATCCTTCAGGCAGGAATATGGCACACTTTAAATGGTGTACATAGCGCAGGGAGGGATCAGAGTGTGTTTAACTGGCAGTCATAGCATTGCCCTGTACTGATGGATACTGGAGTCACCTCACCCCCCTGTATCCACAGGTGTTAAATCGCACGCTAACCTCAGATGCCCTGGCGTATAGCTAGATAAACTTTTCCCCTCCACCGTTCACATTGTGATAGGCTCGATCTTGTGTGTGTACGGTGACATCATATCAGTCCTGCACTCTGACATTAAGCGCTGATATGAAGCTTTTTGGTGAGTGTATTTCCATAGTGAAGTGGTATCCACGTGCCAGCCACCTCTGGACTGAGAACTGTTTGAAGCAGCCCTGTGTTTCGGTCGGACTGACTGGTCACAGCGTTCTTGACAAATTTGTGCAACCCAGATGAGACCAGCTCTTTTTCAAAGAGAGAATGGAGTTTGGAATGCGGTGCTTGTTCTTGCAGAGCTTGCTGTGCGTAGTCATTCAGTGAGGTCGGGAGGGCTAATTTTGCAACCAAATGTAAACAAAAGCTTGGGCGCGTACATCTGGTACGCTGCGAATCCTGAGAGATTGTGGAGAATCCAGGTGTGGCTCGTATTTCCAGAAGGCCGTGGCGGACAGAGACGCTGCTTTTTAGCCCCGCTGTGGGCCTAAGTGCTATAACAGAGGCATGTAACGTTAGCCCAGCAGTGCAGGTCTTTCTAAAGAGAGGTGGAACTAGTTTTATACCCGTGCCATAAAAAAATATTTCTCTCAGGTGGGGCCTAGCGTGGGTCAGTCCGGTTGCCTTTTTCACTCTGAAACCCACCACTCATGTGGTGTCACTGTTTGCTTCCATTTAACTTATACTTTAATGGTGTTTTTTATTATTTGTGTTTTAGTAGACGCTCATATCCAGAGCGACTTATATCAGTTGCAGTTTTTTTTTTTTTTGTTTTGTGTTTTTTTTTTTTTACAATGTCATCCATTTATACAGCTGGATATCTACTGAGGCAATTGTGGGTTAAGTACCTTGCTCAAGGGTACAGCAGTAGTACCCCAGTAGGGATTCGAACCGGCAACCTTTTGGTTACGACCCCCGCGCCTTAACCGCCATGCTGCCCTGCCGCCCTGCCGCCCTTGTGTGTGCCTCACGTCCTCTGAATGTTACGGAAGGTATTTCTGAGGAATACCGCAGCCTTTTCAGGGAGAAAGTGGACAAACGGTTCCTGATGTGGCGAGTTAATAAAGACTAATTAAATCATCGTGTCCTTCGGAGGTTTTTAAGCCGGGTGTTGGGAACGCATTTGTGAAGCGGTAACAGTCTGCAGCTCGGGCTGGGTGCCACGTAGTCTACTCACACTTGTGAGTGGATCCAGATCTGATTCTTACTGCCTGTCTCCATTCGCAGATAATTTTTCCCATGCAGAAAGGATAAAGCCTTGATTGATTACTGAAAGCGCAAAGCGCTAATTTCGAGCAATTTCCTGAACTTCTGTTTACTTACTGGGGTTGATGTCCTCCTTTTTTCTTTTCCCCCCTCCGAGTTTCATTTCTGTTTTGACTCGGTCTAGTTTCGCTTTTTGCCGTGTCAGCATGTTTCCTTGTAAATTTCAAGACCAGATGGACCAAACCAAAATGTATTACAAGTATGCGAGCCTCCACCTAAAATGAGTGGGAGAGAGGGAACGTGTGTGTCTCCATACAGTCATGTGGTGAGGACTCAGCTCACTTTCAGGACTGTTTGGACACCGCGGTATTAATGGAACAAGAGCTAACCTGATACGATTGCGTAATGCTTCCTAATGGGAGGCCTGGTCCTTTCTGTGTCTCTGAAAAGGGTGTGGCCTCGTGAAACTAAAGACTCCTTTCAAACCGCGCGCTGCACAAAGACGCGAAAAGACTGAGGGGGGGTGGTAGTCACAGAAAGAAAGAGAGAGACCGTTTTTAAGGAAAACGGAAGGGAAGGATGGAGGTGCAGTTGGGTGAGGGATGGCTGACATCTGAATTGGAGAGGGGTGAGATTGTTCTTCTGGTGGGGTGATGATGGGGGGGAATTTTGGGGTCAGTGTGCCAGGCCCTTTGAGGGGGGCGTCGGAGCGCCTCTGTGTGCGACCCCCCCTGCACACCCCCTTCCCTCTGGTCTTCACTCATATCTGATTCTAGTCTTCCTTTGGAGGGGAAAGAGAGAGAGAGAGGTCGCAGGGGGCCGGCTCACTTTCAGCAGCTCTGATCTGGCATAAGCTCCATTTAACAAATTAGCTCACCTCTGAAGGGTGGGGGGAAGGTGCCTGCCAGTGCCACTGTCCCCCTCCTGTCTCCTTTGCGGAACCCTCGACCTCCCCCCCTCAGCTGGGGGTGGGAGTGCTACTGTGGGTGTCCCCTTTTCCTGGCCACCTCCCGTGTGTCCTTCACCCAATGGTTACTCCCGCTGGGTTGAGGGGGGAAAAAAAATGCAGTCTCATTCCATCATGGTCTTCTGCTCCACCCCCATTACAGACTCAGTTTTTTCGCCTTCTGTGCGCTTGCCCGGCTTGGTACGGTTTCCGTGGTGACGCCTGGCGATTTGTACCCCACCAGGGTGGGAATCCGTCAGCAGCCTGGCAGACTGATCCCAGCATCCCACCCTGAATGCGTGTATAATACCCTATTCTGGCAAGGCAATGCAATGGGACAATTGTGGCTGCTTCTCAGCCCCCTGGAATTGCTACAGTTCCATTCATTTATTACATTTGTGTTTAAAACAGCCTCATTTACGCTTAAGACCAGGACAGAGCAAGTAGTACCTTCTTTGTGACCGTATTGTCCACTGTGTGGGTTTGGGTTTTCAGTGTGTGGATGTGCACAGCGGAGAGAAGGCTCCCTGGGGACTGAGAAGACCATTCAATACCTGCACGCTTGATGGAGTTGCAAAAGGAGAAGAAAAACACATTTAGCTAGCTATAATTGTATCTGTGATTCTGTTTTTCAGTCAGTTTAAGTCCTTTTGTTTCTGGCCAGGTACATCAGGCTGTATCATCAGGAATGTGGAAAGAAAAGTATATTGGACACCGAGTTTAACATTTAATCACTAATGATGAAGTCAGCTTAATTATTTTCACTATTGAAACTGTTTTGTCTACAGTGCAGTTTTGTGTTATTTTAGTTTGTCTTTGTGTTTTAGTTGTGTTATTTTTCTTGCTAGCAAGACATAATTTTACAGATGATTTAGGCTATTTCAGGCTACTGTTTTTGTCTGAGCAAATATAACTTGTGCTAGCTAGCTACTGAAGCAGTGTTTTTAAACAGCAGGGTAGCGAGATGGATGGGCCATCATGGGTAATGTAAGTGCAGCACCAAGAATGTCAACCATACCAAGACACTTTGATCCAGTCTCAGTTGGCCAGTTAGAAATTCCCCATTGGCGTGTTTGTTTCTCTCCGGCTTCTTGCATTCGTTTCTAAATGCCACTTAATGCATCTGCTTAAGGGCTATGTTTTTATGTCGGACATGTTAAAAAAAGAAAGATACCCTTTTCCAGTTCCATGTACTTTTCCGCTACTTTTTTTTTATCTCTGTCCCAAGAAAATTGCTGACAGCGTACCACATTCCCCTGTTTGAAAGCTGCTATGTATTATAGCTCACATTAGCGAATTCCTGTCCTAATGACCGCTCTCAGATCACAGGGCGGGAGCAGAGGGCTGGCCGGCCCAGCATCCTCGGCTGGATGAACGGAGAGAAGGCCGCTCCCTGCCAACACCCCCCCCCCCCCCCCCTCCCGGAATGGGCCAATGGGATTAGCAGAGTGCCGAGTCGGCAGGTGGTGCAGTAAGTTAATTCCTCCCGCTGATCGGAGGTATAATAGGTTATTGATCAGGGCACAGAGAGAGCAAGGTTCCGCGTGTGAGGATCAGGAGGGAAGAGGAGAAAATAAGTTAATTATCTCTGGATGGGAGATGGGGATTTAATCATATCAAATCTACATCACGTCCATGCAAATGCAGTGTGACTTTGACATACCTGCTGAGCTCTCCCCTGCGTAAGGAAGCCCCGCTGGTGTCAAAGACTTCCTGTCCTTTTTCTTCCCCATACCGTTTAGCAGACGCTCTTATCCAGAGCGACTTACACAGGTTACAGTTACACATATTATCCATTTATACAGCTTGATATTTACTGAGGCAGTTTTTAGGAAAAATACCTTGCCCAAGGGTATAACTGCAGTGCCACAGCGGGGAATCGAACCAGCAACCTTTTTGGTTATGAGCTTTACTCACTACCGATGGCTTACGCAGAGGCTTGGGGTTCATTTTAACGGCCTCCCCCCGGTGGCCCTCATCTGTAAAACTGGTCAGGATGCCCCAGCCGCAGCCCGGCCCCCAGCCAGCTGCTGCCCCCATCACTCACGCACCGCTGCCCGCCACACCGCTCTGCTCTGGGAGAGGAAGCCTGGGCCCATTAGCCCCATCGTCACACGCACCCTGCGCTCCCCGTTACCTGGAAACTGCACATCTTGCTTTTATTTGACCCGCGGCTGTCAGGGCCCCCGCACGCCGCATTTAGCATAGCTGTCAGCGCGAGGAACCCGGGAGCCTCGTTTCGCCCTGACAAAGCGAGATTCCGCTGCCATCATTACCCCCTTGCCCCCCCCCACCAACCCCCCAACCTCAAAGCTCAGACAGACAATTCTTTAAGATCAGTGGAACTTTTCTACTGCATTAATTCCGAAAATACCTCCCTGTCCCCGGTCGACCTGCTCTGCCTGATCTAATGTTAGGGAAGAAAAAAAAAAAGAAAAAAACGAGAAGTCCTTTGCATGTTTGGAAACAGAGGTCGGCTGTTTGGAATTACTGCCCTTCATCTGTAACATGGAGATGAAAAGCGCAGGCAGACAGAGGCTGACGGAAGCAGGGATTCAGAGATAAATGCCAGCGAGAGGGGGAGAAAATGAGAGAGATACCGGAGGAGAGCGCGGGGAGCGGGTAGCCGAGCCTCTCTTGGCTTGTGTAGGGGAGATAAGGGGACAGGTGGTAATCTGTTCGCTTAAAAATGCAGACAGCTGCTGTATCTTGTGGTCCGCTATGCTGCGCCTTTGCGGGTGTGTGTGTGTGTGTGTGTGTGTGTGTGTGTGTGTGCGCGCATGTTTGAATGCGTGCGTCTCTGTCTGTGTATGCATGTGATTCTGTATGTGTGTGTGTGTGTGTGTGTTTGCACATATTTGAATGCATGCATGTCTCTATGTATGCATATGTGTGTGTTTTTTGTGTGTGTGCGTGCATGTTCAAATGCTTGTCTCAGTCTGTCTGTCTGCATCTGTCTGTGTGTCTGCGCGTGCGGATGTGCGTGTGGCCATGTCTGTCTGTTTGTGCATGTATGCGTGTGCTCTCCATGTTTCTGCTGTCTGTCTGTACGCGCGTGCGGATGTGCGTGTGGCCATGTCTGTCTGTTTGTGCATGTATGCGTGTGCTCTCCGTGTTTCTGCTGTCTGTCTGGCCTTTCCCAGAGTCCTCCTGCTGCCACTCCCAGTGCGGCACGGCTCAGCGTCTGAGCTGAGTAATCTCTCACAGCACCCTGATCCGCTCCCTGTGGCAGTGCGGAGAAGTCCATTTCCTGCTCTGACAGGCCATTCGCCCATGTCCTCAGACACTGTGTTTAATCCCCACTGTTTACCGAGGTGGCTGACCGAGTTTATTTACGCCGAGCCTTCGCGTACGGGACCATAGCGTTCGGGACACACACCACTTCCTCAGAGACACCCCCTCAGTTTGTGAAGCCTGACTTAAGTGATTTGTATTTCTTTTGTTAAGTCATACAACACCTTTAAATTCCTTTGTGGTGTGCGGTGTGTAAATGCAGGAACTTAGCTTGGCATGTACTGAGAACATGCCGTCTAAACTATGGTTTTCTGTACGCACAGTATTTACAGTGGCTGTAAACATACCTCAGCAGTGCTTATGCTTGAAGGCCGCGCTGTTTCATTCATGGGTCTGAATCTGGGCTGGTACGCAGGGCATTGGACTGCCGCGCTGGTAAACGCCATTCCAGCGGAAGTTTGTCTGAAAACGGCTCGCCGCTGGCATTTTCTAAATCGCTGAAGAGATTCATGTGTCCAGGGCTCGTGCTTGTTCTCTGTCAGCTGGAATTTCCCAGGTGGCCGTGCAGCCGTGACGTGCGTAGTGGGGGACGGCAGTGTAGCATAGTGGTTAAGGAGCAGAATTCATAACCGGTCGCCTGTTCTGTTCCCCACAGGCGCACTGCTGCTGTACCCTTGGGCAAGATACTTATCCCACAGTTACCTCAATAAATATCCAGGTGTACAAATGGATAACATTGTAAATTCCTGTAATTGATTTAAGTTGCTCTGGGTAAGACTGTCTGCCAAATGCCAATAACGTAATGTAATGTGCGATCTCTGTAGTCCTCGCTGGTGCCAGAGGGAAGGGGGGTTGTGGGAGGCTTTGGCACTCTCTCCCCGATCCTGCCGGTAGGGCTCTGCGGCTCCTCCCTCCGCCCGGGCCCTGTGGTGCAGTGGCTCTGTTCGTGTGCCACCACAGATATCCCCGCAGATGGCTGTAACGAGGTCGCGGGTCGTGGCAGGAGTGCCAGCCGCCGCTGTGCCGTCACTCCACCCCCCCCCCACCCCCCCGCTTCCGATGACACGCGGGCCCTTTGATCTGCGGGGCTGGGAGAGGTCTCTGTGCTCTTGATTGTCGTCTTTACTGTGGTTCTCTTTCTTTGTTCTGGCATTGCACACTTTTTTATTCTCCTGTCTTACTTCTTTTAGTATTCCTCTGTCCCCTTTCAAAAAAGACAAGCCTGCTGGTGATCTAGGCGAAAACCCTAGTTGTGATTTTTATTTAAAATTAAAAAAAAAAAAAAAAAAACAGAAAAAAATGTGTACATGTCTGTGTGAATGGAAACCAAAATTTATTTGCACAAAAAAATACTTTTCTTTGAATAAAAGTGGTGAAGTAAATGCAAAATACAGTACACCTTCAAGCTGTGTATGTGTGTGTGTGTGTGCGTGTGTGTGTGTGTGTGTGCGTGTGTGTGTGTGTGTGTGCGTGTGCGTGTGCGTGTGCGTGTGCGTGTGCGTGTGCGTGTGCGTGTGCGTGAGCGTGAGCGTGTGCGTGAGCGTGTGCGTGTGCGTGTGCGTGCGCGTGCGCGTGCGTGTGCGTGTGTGCGTGTGCGTGTGTGTGTGTGTGTTCATCTACCAGCAGTATACAGTTCAGTGTTTCATTAAATTACGGTGGTTTAATAAAGCCGCAGAGTGTGCGGATATGGATCAGAGGACAGTCTAAATGCGTTTGTGATAGCTCACCCAGTCTGGCCTGCTCACCTGGTCTGTTCAGCCCGGCCCCCGGTGACGCTGATCCCCCTTTAACCCCACGCTCCGGTTCACTGGACACACTCTTAATACCGGTCATCATTTCAGACCCAGAGAGCCCATCACTCGGCCCGCCCACCTCATCCCTGCCCCTGCTATTTCACCAGGCACTCATTAAGGATAAAAGGCCTCTTAATTAGCAAATATATGCCTTGCTCTGTGTAAATCAATATTTCTTCATTGCTGGGGAGCAATACATGTGCCCCTCCCCCACCCTATTTTCCTGCTGATTTAATTTCACAAGGGTGTGAAAAGAAGGGCTCTCAGCAATAACTCGCGATGACAACTGGTCAGTCTCTCCCTTAATTACAATGGAGCACTCAGCATTCAGGGTTCTGTTTCTGACTCTCCTCGCGCTTCATTGTCAAACCTCCTTTTTTATGTTGTAGATAAACACAATGTCTTTCAGAAAGAGGATTGCCAGCGCTGTAAGAGAAATCAATGCATTTGTGGAAGACGTGGACGGATAAATATACATTATGGGCCTGCGAGGATGGAGCCTGTTCTTTC
The DNA here is from genome assembly GCF_013368585.1 of Megalops cyprinoides. NCBI lineage: Eukaryota > Metazoa > Chordata > Actinopteri > Elopiformes > Megalopidae > Megalops > Megalops cyprinoides. The sequence continues at coordinate 31,771,757 of NC_050591.1, read as the reverse complement.
ATTTAGTGCCACCATTTCTGGAGTAAATTGCTAGCTAAAAAAAAAGGAATAGCATGTATCCCTCGGGAATGGAAACTGGTTTAGGGGAAAAGGCTTGAAAGGATAAATGTTCGGCTTTCTCTGCTGTTCCCTCCCTTCTCTTTCAATGAAGGCCATTCCAGTTTCCTGGAAAATCAAGACGGCCTTTTTTCAATTTGCCAATAGTGCACTTTGTGTCTTAGTGTCCTGTCTAGCAGTGGCAGCGGCCATATCAGTTTGGCTGGGAGAAAGCCTTGAGAATGATTTAAGAAAAAGGGGAGGTTGGACAGTCCACATTTGACAGCAAGGATAACTCATAATTTTCTTCTGCTTTGAAGAAATCCCCCCCCCCCCATCCCTGTGAATTTGTTACTAATGTCATGATTTGCCAGTCCTTAGTATGTTGGCAGTCACTTGTACCACAAAGGAGAGCCTACTTCGCAAAGTGATAGCCATCCCAGAATGCAATGGTTCAGTATTGGTCTGGGTATGTTTTTCTTTGTCAGTGTGTTTTAAGTGGGGAGAGATGTTCTCTGTTTCAGTTGTGTCTCCCTCTAATTGGATGCAACCCCCTCATACGATTCTCTTGGGGCAAGGCAGACTAACTTTGCCCCCCCAATTGCAGTTTATTATTTCTAGTGCTTATAAAAATTAACATGAACTTTGGCCCATTGGTATATTGAATCAGTTTTTGTTTTGTTTCCTGTAGATTAACTCATTTTTGGCATACGCATACTGTCTTGGTCTCATATTTCCAAGGCTGTTAATGTTTTTATAACTGAGAAGATGATCTAACTGTTTATTTCACTGAACATCTGAAAATAACTGGCCCTGATATGTTCAGCTCGGATTTTGATCCCGAAGACTCTGATCCTGAAATTCGCATTATATTTCCTTTTTAAAAATAGCTGTTTTTCAGTAAATGTCCTTTCCCTTCTCCTCTTCTCTCATTAGCTATCTCCTGACAAGCATGGCTAATAGGATCTTCTGTCTAGAGATAAAGTGGATGAAAAGGGAGAACGACCGAAAAAAAAAAATGAGTGGAAGAAAGACAGGCGAGTGAAATTAAAAGAGGACGAAGGAAAGCAGGCGAGAGAAGGCTGTCTGGCGAGTCTTACCATCCTGACAAAAACTGGAGCCTCTTTCCAGATACTGCGCATTCCTTGGCTTGGTTTAATTCATAGCACAAAGGAAGCTCTGTAAAAAGCTTCAGATATGCTCATTATTCTGTTATTCTTTTTTCCTAATAGCGTTTTCTGTTCTGATTAAAGTGGAAAAGCTTCCAGTGTTGTGCAGCGTTAGGTCCTTTCCCTCAGCGTGGATTTTCCTGCCTGTCCCTCCGGACCCGGCGATCAGAGCCAGATTTGCACTGTGGAGAGGCCCCCCCCCCCCATGTTTTAGGAATTTGTTTTTGCGGGATCACTGTTTGGTCGTACAGTCATAACTGTTTCAGCAGAACGTGCTGGACGGATTATGTGATTTATGTGACTTAGGGGAGAGGTGGACAGGCCTCTTGGTTCAGTGACAGACCCAGTCCCTGGGGGTGGGTGGGGGGGGGGGGAGAGAGACCCCAGAAAATGCAGAATCTGCTTACTTACTGTGTTCTATGGCTGAACCCACTTCAGTGTGCCTGTCGGCACAGAATGTCTTCCCCGATATGTATGTTCACCTGCAAGAGATTAGCCATGCCCTCACCTTTGGGGGGAAAAAACGGAGCTGCAGCACGTTCCAGCACAGGTCTGTTTATTTGTGTGTATGTCCGACGGAATCGGATGTTGTAACGCTCTATTTCTCTCCCCCCCCCCCCCATGGCAAACACATCTGCAGATTCGGTTTAAACCCTTGCCGCTGCCGCGTGCAGATCGAGCGTGGGGTAGCCGGCCGGCCGGATCACTGGCAGCGGTCCATAGCCCGGGGCCAGGCTGTCTCCTGTCCCGCCGTTCGCGGGGTCTGGGAATCGGCTCCGGGGGGAGCGGGACAGGACCGATGCGGTTCTCGTTCTCGTTCCAGAGAACCCGGGAGCCGTTAGCTCTGGCCGCTAATTCCGCGGCACAAACGAAGCCAGGCCAGGGAGCCATAAACAAGCCGCGGCGCAGAAAGGCGTCATTAGGAGCCTCTCATGCGACTCGGCTCCAGCACTGCTGCTGTCTCCATTGTCCCTAACAAACCCCCCCCCCCCCAGTGCCCTGGGTGAGCTCAGGTTTATTTTACTGCCCGATTTATCACTGGGAGGTGAGATAAGGCCCTCCGTTTGGTAATCCCCCCTGGCAGCGGCTGAAGAATTACTGCCTGTTTGCTGAGGTGTCGCTTCGCTGCGGGGAGAGTCGCGGGGGGCACTGATGCTGTTACCTGCCCCCCCCCCCCCCCGCACTGGCCACATGGTGCACAGGCGCTCCATTGTGGGCGCTCTGTTTCTGCGAGGGGGGCCAAAGTCCACCCCCTCCAGGGCCGGTCCCATAAAAATGTCCACCAGCGCCAGCGCTTTTTATGGACTGTCCTGTTTAGAAGGCGTGGCCTCGGGTTTACCGCGACACACGCCGCCGTCCCCTGCGTTGCCTCAGAGCGAGGAACAGCAGGTGGGGCAAAGTCAGCGATGAGCTGCAGCACCAGCCCCGGGACTGAGGGAGCTGGAGACGGAGGCTTCCCTCGGGGAGACCGTTCCGGCAGGCAGGCGCTCAGCGTGAAGGAGGGGGTACTTAACCACGGCCGGGTTCCAGACGGTGAGGCCGACTCTCACGGAGCCTCGGCCCATTGAGGGCTTTCACTGCCGCTCCGCCCGTGTTTGCTGTTTTGCACCATGTGTTAGTCGTCGACCTCTGCTGTCGAACAAAGGTTGGCGGAAAACCAATCAGCAATCAAAAGCCATGGCCTCCGCACAGCTTGGGGCGGGTGTACCGAGCTCTCCTGCTGTCCCCAGACTAGGGAACAGTTCCCTTAAGGGTGTGTGTGCATACGCACCTGCAGTTAGCGCTGATCCACCGTTACTCTCCTGTCTACACATTCTGTGCCGTATTTGAATATTCGACAGTGTTTGGGTTCAGATGGAAATGAGGAAGGCAGCTTTGATTAAAAAGGTGGTTTCCATTCACATTCTGGGTTCTGCGTTTAAGGCTCGGTGTTCCCACTTCAGTATGTGCGCCCGTGACTATGAACAGCTATTTCTTTTTTCCTCTTCTGGGCCTTGGATTTGGAGCAGGCCCCAGGCCAGTCCGCAAGTCTTGATTTTTATACAGATGCCGTAATCTAAGTATCTTTGTCCGTTATCTGAAAATATACACAAGGAATTGGAGTCGAGGCACCAAACTGGAGAATTTTGGGAGGATTAGTGACCAGCTGCAGTAGTGGTCCCTGTAGTGGTTTTGCACGAAGATAAATCATCTCTCATCGCACGGATCGTGTTCAAACCAAACAGCGGTGTGGCGAAGGTGCTCTCAAACAGAACGTAGTGAAAATATACACCTTGGGATAACTTCGCAATCCAAAGACAACTATGAATTTTTTTATATGCAAACATGACCTGAGTCACCAGGACTTTTTTCCCCCTCAGCTGAAAGCGCACTTCCACCTGCAGTATTTTTTTCCTCTCACGGTATCTTGAGCACAAAAACAGCTTAGAAACAGGTGCCCCCCCGAGATCCCCAGTGATAATGGTTCTTTGTTCTCCATCCAAAAAGCGCCAGCACTACGTTAGTCAGGTTAGAGGGTGTAAGTAGTGTGTGGTGCTTCTCGGTGAAATGGCCCTCTGTGAGAGTCCCACATCAGACCCCGTCACTGTCATTAAAACTCAGACCCCGAGCAGATCGCTGTCACGGCAGTCGAATCACCCCTCCGCGATCAAACGGGCCACTAATTAAACACTTACCACGTTACTGCGATTCCGCCTCTCCCATTTCTCCATTAATACCTTCTTTCCAGACACTTCAATTACAGAGGAATCGGACTACATAGATTATGTGCTTCATAAAAAGTGAAAAAGAGCGCAGATTTCTGTCAAACCCATCTAGCGTGATCCCCGTGGCAACCTGGCAGTTATTTATGCGCATATTGTTAGTTTTAGAATTGTGCTACGTGGAGATTTCAATAGACGATAATGGCACTTAAGATAATAAAACGCACCCAGCTCCTGCTTGTGATGGCGCGGACGCAAAGCGGGCACATCATTTCTGAAGTGGCCTTGTGCGAAGACCACGCCTCTGACCTTTTGGAGCTTCCTCTCACTGAAACGCTGTGCCGTTCGGGGAATTACCTGCTTTTTCACCAGCGAACAAAGAGGGCCGAGGTGGAGTCGCCAGAGGAGATATGTTGTTGTGCCGTCTACTGTTTGTGATCTCCCCCCCAACAGTGTATCGTTGGAACAAATGAGGTGAAACCCGGGGAAAAAAATAAAATATAAGAATAAAACAGAAACACATTTCCAGTTTCCAGACACATTTTTTTTTTTTTTGATGTTTGTTATCTTTAACAATGACAGTGGCCACTCAGGGCTGAGTTTATTTCCCCACAGAAGTCCTTTGGTCGTAAAGCACTCCAGCTTTCAGCGCATGAGAGTGTCGGGGTCTGACTCGCATCTGTCAGCGGTGGCGTTGGGGGGGGTCTTCCATCCATCAGCCCCTCCTCCCTGACCTCCCCCCCTGCACCTTTTAACCTCACTTGTCTTTGTTTATAAAGTTTATACATTTTGACAACCAGCGCCGGGGAAGAAGGGAAGGAAAAAAAATACTCTTTTTTTTTTGGAGCCCCGGTCCTCCGTCAGCAGAGAGAGAGAGAGAGACGTTAAAGGCTTTAAAATAATCGCTGGCTGTTTCTCGCTGGGGCTGCCTAATTGAGGCTTTCGGGACCTTTGACCCACTCGGCGTGGTTCTGCTCTATGTCCTCGCGGTTGATTGAAATGGGGAAAGCGACGGGTGTCTGCCATCGCTCGTATTTATTTATACTATCCCTGCCTCCTACCTTGTGTGGCGGGTTGCGGATTAGCGTTTTGGGAGGTGGGGTCGGGGGCGGCGCGAGGGGCCCCCTGGGTCTCCCGAGGTACGAGGGGAGGATCTGGAATGCGCCAAAGCGAGGTTGCGCTAATGGTGTGCGAGCCACCGTACGAGCTGTCCGAGCTGTCCAAGCTAGCTGCTTCAATTCCCCTCCGCTGTTTGCAGGGCCTTTGTTTGGAGCCAGGCGGCTAATCTGATTGGGCCTGGGAGAATGAGATTCGAAAAAGGAGCTCAATGGAGCACACAGAATATAGTGGTTTAATTTATTCTTTTTTTTTTGCTGAAGGTATCTTTCTAATTACTTGGCTTTACATATCTAAATATGCATAAAAAACCATTTAGGAATGCAGTGAGTGCTTTTGAAAAAGTGTTTGAAACCAGCATACATATGCACAATGGTTATGGTGAAAGTTGTCTGCCTTCTTTGAGAGACTCGCGATATGTCCCAGTCTAATGAAATGTAGCTGTAGCAGTCCTGTTGCAATAGCTAAGAAAGGACTGGAAGGGGCCGGGAGCTGTCAGATGTGGAGAAATGCGTTCACGGAGGCAAAGCCGTGTAAATGAGGATAGAGGAATGCCTTGGGCCACCGTAGCGTATGTATTAGCCTGAGGTCATAAAGACTGAGCTAGCGCTCAAGGAGTTGGAGCAGTCAAATTCTGTAAACTTCACCAGACCGGGATGCACATTTATTTCCACTACATTGGGGATGCAATAGTGAGAATGCTCAGTCAGTACTGAGAGAAATTTGGCGAACCAGGCAGGAGGACAGAATAGAAAAAAATAACACTTCAGGTAATAGAAAACCAGCCCCGTGCATAAAACAGCTTTAGGAATCATAGCCAGGCAGGAATAAAATACCCAGCTGTTATAATGTGAGCTGAATCCCCAGGCTGACGATCTGTCAGCCTCAGGTTGTGCGTGCGGGGGGGCAGTGGAGGTGATCATTTCGGAGGTTCAGACGCATTGTCCTCATCCTCTCCTGAGGAAGGCCCTTTCCCGAACGGGGGCGGGAGTAAGAACTGCTGATGCTGCTTAAGGGTGGTGGAGGGACCCCGGAACAGTCCGGAAGCATTGTTCTCCACCGCGCCCCGCAGAGACCGGCCCCTTCGGCGTCTCCCCGGCAGAACCCGGCGCGGGTGATTTATGTGCCGCGGCTTTTTGGAGGGGCGAGGAGCAGAGAGAGCACCGAGCGGAGGGGCGGCGAGAGGAAGAGCTGGTAACTGGAGACGGTGTTTTTCTCTCTTTTGTTCTCACTGGTTTTCCCTGTCTCTGCCATTTTGCACACTGTGTGGAGGGAGATGAATAGCGTTAATTAAGTAGATACGAAACTCATTCCAACCACCAGGAGAACTACCCCCCCCAAATAAGGACCCTCCCTCGTCTCTGGCATCTCATCTCCATCCCGAAGGGCTGTTTTGTTCGGTTTACTTCTATTTTGTCGTCGCTGTTTTCCCACTGCCAAGCCTGCTAATTGAAAGGCTTGGCAGGCAGGTAAATTTGAGCTGGGAGAAACATACACGCACACTCTCGCACAAACATGAAAAGCCCGTCTCTGCGCTCCAGCAGCAGTGTCTTTGAAGCCCCTCATAGGCAGCTATATGCTTTTGTGCTTCCCTCCACCCTCCCTCGCCCCCCCTCTTCTGTCTGCCAAGAGACATGTCCCAGGGGCTGCGTGGTGTTCCAATACCACAGGTCAGCAGCCTACCCCCCCCCTTCCCGGCTGCAGTAATAGGCTCCACAAACTCCCCAATGAACAGTGTGAGGAGAGGCGGTGAAGCTTGGAGGGGGGATAGGAGGGGTTTTGGAGGAAAAAGAGGGTGGGGGGGCAGTGGGGGGGGTAGCAATAATTCTCTTGTTTGCCCAGAAGGTCCGCTGCATCCCCGCCTGGAACTGGGGTAACAGAGAGTGGGGGGGCAGGCATCGGAGGGGGGGTTACCTCTCCAATCCCGCTTCCTATCCCCGGCTCAGGACTGAGCTTTGTGACGCGCTACAGTGAGGAGTCGGACTGATAGGATCTCCCGAGGTTTGGAGCCTCCACACACTGATGGGTTTTTGTTGAGCCGTGGAGGCGGGCGCTTTTGGGGGGGGCTTGGGGGGGTTAATGGTTTGCGGAAGGTGACTGCAGGAATGAGAATGCGTGGATGGAACCGGGGACACAACAATAGACTCCAGGTTGAATGGCTTGCGTGCCATTAGGGTAATTTTGTCTAATCTGTGTTTGGAACGCTGGAAAGGGAGGGAGAGCCGCCCGTCGGGGAGCGGGAATGATGCGGGAGGCACTTTAAAACAACAGATAAAGCAGCAGACCAGCAAATAAAAAGGAGATTGCTTTTCATTTCCCTGCCACCCTGCTCGGCTGGTCGTCAAGGAGAGGCGACCGCAGTATTTTGCGTCGTGAAATCTCCCCGCTTAATTACTGGTGCGCATTCATACGCGGCGTGACGGTGTGCGCCAACTGAGAAGAGCACAGATGTGTTGTTTAGACTGCCTCTTAATAGGGGTGAGTGCAGGCAGCTGAAGGGGGAGGACTCTCTCTCTCTCTCTCTCTCTCTCTCTCTCTCTCTCTCTCTCTCTCTCTCTCTCTCTCTCTCTCTCTCTCTCTCTGCTCCCCGGGCTCAGAGCACCAACACCATTCTACCCAGGCAGTGCCTGTACCCCAAACAAAAGCCCCTTCTCTCCCTCTTCCCCCCCATGTTTTCACCCCCCCCATTCTCCCCCCCCCCCCCTAACAGAGTTGGCAAACCAGGGAATAACTGGCAACTCTGGGGCACAGGCCAGATGGATTAACTTGAAAGGCATGGCATTGTCAACCAAATTTAAATTAATCCCCTTTTTGTGCTCCCCTAGCGGAACAATAGCCGACTTTTCGGCGGATGCTCCTCCGCTGAGGGACTCGGGCGTGAGGCGGGGGAGAGCGAGGGTCGGTCTGCCAGACAGAGCGTTCAGCCTGCTCCCCTCCGCAGCCGGCTGCAGGGAGAAGGCCTTTCTAATGTTAGCATCTCTGCTCTGTTAATAAAAAATAATTATAATTAATGAAGGTGGGCTGCTACATGGATTACTGAACCACACATATTTGCACGTTCACCCATTTCACATGTATATATTCTTCAGCACACGCATAAGCACATTTTGTTGTACAGACCTGATGTAGTGTTTTGTACATGACTGTAAAATGCTCTGTTGAAACAGTCTGTCTCCTGAGCATCCAGACCTGTTCACCTCTTGCAAGGGGTCTGTCGTCTGCCACCTACACCTTGTTTTAAGGCCCTGTGCCCTGTCCCTAGGAACCAGCCCCTTTGTGGTGCATTGTGGAGTTCACTTAGCACCACATCTACCTTTGTCTACTCAGAACATTACTTGGCATGAAAACGCCACAACGCGTTGTGGGTATTTCTGTCCTTACATTGTCCTTCCCCTGCATTTGTAAGCCGTGCTCTGTCCAAAAGAGGCCAGCTTTGCCGTTTCGAAAAGCCGGCGTCCTTTCACCAAACCAGGTTGACGCTGCCGAGTCCTGAGAGAAAATTGCGTATTCTCCGCGATGCATTCTGCCGGTCAGAGTGTAATATTCGGCGTCAGCGGCGGAAAGAGGAGAGGTCCCACTGTCGGAGCCGGCATTATTTAGCGCAGCCATTCGTTAATTATCTCCTCTCCGCAGTCGGCCTTATCTGCTTTTGTTTCCGCGTTTCTGTTATTGCTTCAAGCACCTTGTTTCACGCTGTTTTAATCCGCGCTCTTTTGTTAAATAATTTGCAGACGCAATGGCCTTGGGAAGGTAGGAAGAAAGGGTAGATAAAGAGGGAAGTGAGCTATTGTTTAATCAGGTCTCGGAGAGAAGGAGTGGGAAGGGAGGGAGGGAGGAGGTAGACGGACAGAGAGACAGGAAAATGGAGAGAGGGATGGGGTGGGAGAGAGGGAAAGAGAAGTAGGGGTCCCTGAATATTACGGGATTTAAGACAATCGCATGTAAATGTAGATGGAAAGATGTGCTGTGATGTATTAACCAGTTACACCGGTCCTGTTATCTGGCAGTTGTAATTCATTGAGAATAATGGGTATGTGATGTAATTCCGTGAAAGGCCTACACGATGCAGCGAGATCCTGAGTGGCTTGCGTACGTTAGACGAGCGCTGAACCTCGGGCAGTTGTCGTTTTCGGCACTCTGCGGGAAGCAGCTGCCTCCTCTGTGTGATACCAGCCCACCCCACCCCACCTCACACATCTGTCCCCGAGGTGGACGCCTGCAGGCCTGGCGGGGGGGGTTGATTTATGTTGTGTTTAAGTCTGCCGTTCCCTCTCCGGGGTGTTAAAGCAGGCACACGCACACAGTGTTGATCCTCCAGCCTCACACTATTTACTTGCAGCCCACGCATCTGTGGCGCGTTCCCAGAATCCCTCTGTCCCGGCTGCTTCCCGCCTGCCCTCGGAGTTTTCCCGCACGCCTTCAGTTTTCCAGCTGTGCTGCAGGTCCCTGTCCATGATTCGGGTCCTCGATTTGGGGCGAAGCCGCCGAGGTGATTCCAAACAGGCCTGAACCGTAAAAGTGTGAAAAATGTGACTACATTTTCACAGGATGTTCACAGCTCATTTGAGTTGTGTGCTGTAGTTTACAGAGGGAAGTTCAGACTGAAGCTGAAGTACAGTCCATTAAGTTGATGTTGAATCGGTAAGCCGTATAGGCTAGATTTTTAAGATGGAGCCAGAAACGAATGTATAGAATGTCGATTCAATATCAAATCGCAAGGAATCTCTGTGTTCATGGATTTTCAGGGTTTGCAACATGTCTTCTGTGCTTTCTCATTACATTCTCTGCTCAAGCTGTGCTCCGCATAGCCTAATGTTGACTGTATCATTCCTCCCTGTGTCACCTTCAAAACGCCTCCCTTCAAAATCCCAGGTCCCCCCCGAGTGTCCCCTTACCTCCCCCTCCTCTTGTCCCAGTCCCACACCTGCCGGGCACTTGTCATTCTGGGACGAAAACAGGTCCCCTGTCCCAACAGCCTGCATTCCAGCCAAGCTGTGGGCCTGCGCAGTGGCGGATTAAAGTCCTAATGGTTTATCTGAGCGTCTATTCATAGACCCCTTCGCCGAATTGGCAAGCTCAGAATGGACAGCCATTTGGAGCTGGTGGCTGTGGGGAGGAGGGAACTGACGAAGGAGCCCCCCTCCGAACCTCCTGGCCTTTCAGGAGTCGTTTCGGACATCGCCCGTGACACATGCTGAAAGCTTGGCTCGGCTGATGGATTGGTTCTGCTGAACCCCTGACACCCTCCCCCTGCCCCTCGCGCCCCCGCCCACGGCGGCGTTTCTGTCGCTTCGGAATGGCCGCACTTCACCCCAGCGTCCCCTCTGTCCCTCCGTGTCTAAGTCCGCAGGGGATCGAAAACGGTCACACATGGCGACGGCTTTTTTCCCCCTGGTAAATTCTTGCACCTGTTGTCGCTACTTTCAAAGCCGTTTAGCTCTGGATGCCTAGCGATAAATATCCTGGGGGCTATGTCAGCAATGACAGGGCGAGCCGGCCCGTGCTGGGAACCATCTCTGGCCTCTGTCCGTCCCGCGGTTTAAGGTCAAGCCTCTCCCTTTAGCAGTGGCTGAAAGCTTAGCATGAGTGTTACCTAGCTGACATGCTTAACCTCCCTACCATTTATACAGTCGGATATTTTACAGGAGCTATTCAGGATAAGAGCTGTGCGCAAGGGCACGACTGGAGTTCCCCTGGGATTTGAACCGGCAGCCCTCGGAGATTTTGTCTTGATGAGGACTGAGGCCCAGGTTTGACGGCCCCTGTCTGTTGCCTCTCCTCTCCTGAGCGGCACTGGGCTTCAGTCCTGGAGGTCAGAGCCATTTGTTTGCAGTCTGTCATGTTGAGAAGGACGCCAGCGGTCAGAGCTGACGGTGTGTCCAGGCCCACAGGTGACCGAGTGGCCCTCAGGCTCCAGAGGGAGGCGAGTGAGGCCGCTGGAGCTGGGGTCTCGGGTTTATCAGGCGGGGCAAGCGAGACCCCTTTTTTGGAAGGGGGGGGGGGGGGCGCTGAGGGGGGTGGACATTACTCAGAGGGTGCAGAGATCAGGGGAGGAGAGGATAACAGCTGGCAGCATTCCAGGCCACTTCAGACACCGCCGCCGTGACGGAGCGGGGACAGGTGCGGACGTCACCGCCAGCGGGAAGCGCGCGTGTGTGTACGTGCTCTCTCTCCGGCCGAGGGGTCCCTGCCCACCCTGCTCCCGAAGGACGCTCTCGTTAGCGGGATGTTGAAGGGTATGATGTCATGGGAGGTGCCCTGAGCTCCCTGGCCGACGGGCCTCTGTCTGTCGCTGAGAAATGTCCCGCGCCCGCAGAGAGGAACCGGAGACACGCCGCGAGCCCCAGCTGTTGTTGGGAACATTAACACCCGTTCCTAATTCAAAGCCGCTAGCTTACTTGCGAGGCTTTGGGCTCGGGGGGGTGGAGGGGGGCGCTGTTCTTCAGCTTTGGACTGCAGCCACATGCGTGTCTTTCGTGGAGATCCGTCGCTAAAGGACACACAAGTGTGAAATCACCCGAGATGTATCTTAACTGGTGGATTAGGCTGAGGCCGTGCCAGAGAGGAGAGGGGAAGGATGAGAGTGAAGCTGGAGGGAGAAGAGACACAGACAGAGAGAGTGAGAGGGAGATAGGGGGATGAGAGTGAAGCTGGAGGAAGAAGAGAAGAGGAAGAAAGAGAGAGAGGGGGAGAGGAAAGTGAAGACTTGTTCCTCTGGGCGAGTTGTGCAAAAGGGCTACTGTTTGTGCTTTTTTTAAAAATGTGTGTTTTTCCAGTGGATTGAAGTGAAAAGGTTCTGCAAGTCACTGTAATTGTTTTGCGTCTTCATCTCGCATCGAGCCGTCGGTTGGCTCGCTCCCGGTCCCTTCGCCGTTTGTGGGGGTGGGGCTCGGCTGGTCTCTGACCCGCCCAGTCCCTGCGCTAATCCCTGTCTGCTGTGGGAGGCTGCCCGGGTCACGGCAAGGAGCTTTGTAATTCGGCTAATTACCGGCCCCGGGCTGGTCCCCCCGACGCAGCTGCAGGTAAAGATATTCAGCTTCATGCTCTGACGGGGCATCCTAGCGACGCGCACACACACTCCCCGCTGCTGTGCCCCCCCCCCCCCCCGTACCCCTCGCTTTCCTATGTCAGGTCCCAGTGTCCCACACGCGTCATGTCAAACACGTGTTGGACCCTGTAATACATCACTGACAAGCTGGTCCTCCCCTCTCTCTCTTCTAATCACCGTCTCCCTCCTCTCTGCATCACTCCATTTCTCACTCTGCATCTCTCTCCTCTTTCTCTGTAATGTCCTAGTCTTTCTCACTCTATATCTCTCTACTTTTTCTTTGTGTATGTGTGTGTGTGTCTATGAGTGTGTGTGGAGCTGGATGTGGTATAGCCAGGGCCAGGAGCAGAGTAGAGGAAGTGGCCACTCTGACCAGAGTAATGGCAGCCTTCGGCACTCTTCCGTCTCTGTCTGTCTGTCTGTCTCACTCTCTCTCTCTCTCTCTCGCTCGCTCTCTCGCTCGCTCTCTCTCTCTCTCTCTCTCTCGCTCGCTCTCTCTCTCTCTCTCTCTCTCGCTCGCTCGCTCGCGCTCTCTCTCTCTCTCTCGCGCTCTCTCTCTCTCTTACTCGCTCTCTCTCTCGCTCTCTCGCTCTCTCGCTCGCGCTCTCACTCTCTCTCTCTCTCTCTCTCGCGCTCTCTCTCTCTCTCTCGCTCTCTCTGTCTGTCTCTCTCTCTCTCTCTCTCTCTCTCTCTCTCTCTCTCTCTCTCTCTCTCTCTCTCTCTCTCTCTCTCTCTCTCTCTCACTCTCGCTCTCTCTCTCCGGATCTCTCTTCAGAGTGTCGTTTGGCAGTGGCTGCCCTTTCTCTCTCCTTGCTAATTGACGCCCAGGACCCGAGATGTCAGCATTGCTGTTGGCCGCCATCGTTTGTGAAGGAGCTCCTTTTTCCCTGGCTCTCCAGAGGGAGTGGGTGTGTGTGTGTGTGTGTACACCCCCCCCCGTTCTTCTGGGCACCAGAGCTGCCCCTCTTCCAGTGGGCACATTACCCCGCAAGCCTCCCTGCCCCTCAGCCCCAGTTTTAGAGAGAGACAGAGACCCAAATGAGAGAAAGAGAGGGGGGGATGAAAGGGAGACAGAGAGGGGGGGGGGGGTCATCACTGAAACAATAGCTCTCAGCCAGTGTGACATTTTGAACCATAAAAAAGCGCAAGTGTGAAGAGGAGAGCGAGACTATTCACCCTGGCTGCCCGGCACAGTTCATCAGGCCTTTTAAAGAAGTGTGAATGCGGCTGTTTGGCTGGAGGGGACAGTGGAGCACAGCCAGTCCCCAAACAACGTGCCCTCTGTTTCCCTCCAACATCCTCCCCTCTCCGCCACGGCCGCCGCAAATAACCGCCTCTGCCGGACAAAGCACTGGCACTCCTGCCAGACTGCTGATAGGCCGAACCGCCGAGCTGCTCTTGGCGAAAAAAAACCCTCCTCCGATGTTTACTCACATCCATTCTGAGTTTGCCCCCCCCCCCCCCCTTTAAAACCCAATAGTACTGATTTAAAGGTTTGGAAGCCTTTATTTGAGTGGCTGTCTCCTTTCCGCAGAACGCCGTAGAGGTGCATTTCAGAACGCTTTTTTTTTTTTTTTTTTTGAGAATGGGTTTCTTGACTCGGTGCTTTGTGTGATGGGAGACCGCATGAGGTCACTTCCCTTCTCCTGTTCATTTAAATCCTGTGGGAAACGGGTCAGTGTGTCATCGTCAAGGAGACGGTGTCACATGTCACAACCTGCGTCGCACGGCGGAGCCTTGGAGCCTGTGCAAGCATGAGACGTACCCCTGGTTGGTCGGGACGAGCTGCTGGTGATGACCCCGACTCGCCCCCGCTGGCGACCCTGTGTCTGTTTAGTGTTGTAATGTCAGGCAGCAGCGGCGTCGCAGGGGTCGGGGGAGGGGCCCTGTTTGATTGACAGACAGGGATCAAGCCTGAGTGTGCTACTGCTCAGCAGGAGGCCTTTGATCAGGCAGCATGGAGGGGAAAGGGGCGGAGACAGGGGAGGAGGCGGAGCCTGTCACGGCTTTGCTGTTGGAAATTGGATGTGATGAAACTGTAATACATAGCGGTATTTGTTCCACATTACTCCACTGAGTTCCATTCAAGGTTCACACCTACTTCACACCTAGGCTTAATACACAATACACGTTAAAACACAAGTACGCACACATTTTATACACACCTTTTAAATATGTGTGGGTATATGTATATAATATGTATATGTATACGTACATGCACATTCTTTCCTCTCATAATGGTGACCGTATCCACCACATGTATTTGTTTAACCGACGTTTACATTGAAGCTGTTAATGGTTAAAGCACGCAGAGAGGGGCTTTTGAGCGGGCCTGTTCCAGTCTATTTATAACGTTGCCCTGTAAAAGAGGGAGTGGTGGCTGGGTGCGGAGAGGAGGCTGTGTAACTGCTGCTGTCCGTCAGCCTGGTGCTGTCCGGCGCTGTTGGCGCCGGGATGCCAGGTCTCGGTGGCGTCCCCACGGCATGTGTCTCAGAGACAGGGAAGCGACGCCGGCGTGCCGACGTCCCTCGGGACCGGGCCTGTTTTTTTGTGTTTTTTTTCTTTTCTCTTGTCCTCTCTGCATGGGGGGGTGGCAGTAATGACCCCGCTGAGTTACACATCACGTCTCGGGCAGAAGGGAACATCCAGCTGAATTGGGACAACAGGCATGGATGGAGAGGGGGCAACAAAAGACACCCCAGTGCCCCCAGGCGCCCCACATACGCACGCACATACACACACACACATGCACACACACACACACCATGCATCATGCACCAGATTTCTGACCCATTCCGACTGGAGAGCTTCCTCTGTTGGATGGCGGTTCATTCAGCCACAGTTTCCACACAAAAGAAGCCACTCACACACAGATAGAATACAAACATACTGACAAATAAAAGAACAACAGTAACTGAATGACTGATAGATAGATCTGAAGCCAATCAGAGTGGGCCCTGTGGAAGGGGGGGGGGGGGGGGGTGTTTGTTTTATTTATTTGGTTTCCAGAGGCAGGGAGTCCCACAGTAGCTGCGGGCGTGCTTTCAGCCACACAAAGGAAGGGAATTATGCAGCTGCAAATAATGGCCCGTCTCTCTGACGCTGTGCCAATTTAAATCTGATTTCCTCTCTTTTCCCTCTGCCTCTCTCTCTCTCTCTGTCATTTTCTCGCTAAATATTTGCAGGGAATATTGGAACCTTGTGAGTAGGTGTGGGGGGCTACGCCTGTAGGTGTTCAGTCATTTCTCCGTCATTTCTGCCCGGCGCTTATGTGCAATTAGCCGAGCCGAACACAACCCTCCTGGCCAAACACAAGCCCACGATTTACCCCCGCACCGACATTTTCATAACGGTCATTATTTGAACAGATCGCCTCCGTCTAACACCGAGGAACCGGTTGTTAAGCAAAAAAACACAAACCGGAGTGCCCACTCAGACAGGTCTGTTGTCGATCTGCGGAAATTCTAATTAAAAAGCGATGATGATAACTTAGAGCCTGACAGCTCTTACTTTTTTATCGCGGTGTTGCCGCTATTTTTGTGGGCGTTAGTCATTCCGTGTATTCAGCTAACTAATCGGTATGCTCGCCTTATCTGACTCCTCTCTGTGAAATTGCATTCGCTGCCTTCCATATAAATGTGTCCGAATGTTCAGCTATCTCCATGTTTGCTTCCCCGTACACACATACATGGCTTGTATCAATCAATGTGACTGCCACTTTGACAGCTTTACAAAGACATGACGCCTGATAGCATCTATAGTTGTAATACCAAAAATCCTCAATGGCAACACGAAATCAGGCCCTGCGTATTTTATATTAAAAATTCTGTCAATGCCAGGGAGTACTGGCCCTGACACTGGACATCCTGTTCTCGTAAGAATTGTCTGTAGTGGCCTGGTTGCTTTAGCCAGACTTGGAAGGGTCTTGGAACAAGCCGACTGCTTTAATACCATAGAGGTGGCTCTGTTCCACATCAGGAGTAATTCTGCTGAACACCACTGCGACTCTGTGTCCTCACGTCCTGCTTAATCACTTAACACCTTCTCCAGTGCTGTGTAATTAAAGGCTAATGAATTAATTTAAAGGTCAGAGTGAGCGTTGGTTTGGGAACAGAGTCTTAGCGTGGGTTTTTTTTTTCTGGTGGGTGGGGTAATTCTGCCACCTTTCTCTGAGGAGAGCATGGGGTTGAGACTCTCAGGAAGGTGGCTACTGTGTTCTGTTCTCAGCCCCCTATAACCCATGCTGTCATAAGCCAACATACAAGCCTGTCCTGGAGGCTCTGGAGATGAGTGTGTCTGCTTCTGTGTGGTTGTCTGTCTGTCTGTGTCTGTGCATGTGTGTGTGTGCGTGCATGTGCGCGCGAGTGTGTGTGTGAGAGGAGGTAGGGGGTTGGTGGAGAGCAGGGGCCTGCTTCGCCGCAGCTCCCGGTGAATCCCAGGCTAATAGCAGGCTGTGGGAGGATGTCGGGGAGATAATCACGCGATCCTGGACGAGGGGCGAGATGAATATTTACCGCATGCTGTGACATATGTTACCCCTCCCCTCCTCCCCCTCTCCACACGCCCTTCCTGGGGAGATGAAAAGAGAGAGCAGAGACACTGCTGAGGATGCCTGCGTGCTCCTCAACATCTGAGAATCACCCCCCGCCCCCCCAAACCTCTGTTCTGTATACGAGTGCTGTGCCACCGCCCGGCCCAGGGGTGGTAAAGAAAGACCTGTGAGGACTACAGGGACACATTTTGCCATTCCAGCACCTGGAGTCACCGACATAGCAGCACAGCTGCTCAGCCAACACATACAGGAATACATCACAGAGGCATAAAGAGAGAAGGAAGGGGTCAAAATCAAGGACAGTTATGAAACAGAAGTGAAGTCATCGCTTGGAAGGAAGATTAACATTTATGAAGCCCTTTTTTTGTGGAATTCCTTCACATGTTAAAACTGTAAATTTTTAAAATCTCTTCTCCCTTTGTTTGAACTCTCAGATCTTCCATGTCTGCTTAAGCGAGTGGCTCAGAGTCTGCTTTGTGCTTACCCCCCCCCCCCCCCCCCCCCCCCCCCGGCAGTGAGAATGCTGGAACTCAGCGCTGTGAAGCGTTTGCATTTTGTGCTCCTCCAGAGGAGAGTCCCTCTCTTTCTGCTCAAGGTTCGAGGTACAGGCCCTGTGCTTCAGGGTCAGGGATTCCAAAGATTAATTTTACAAAATCGAGTCGTCTAGATTTCTGATAAATTGGTGGAATGTGATTCAAAATCTAATGCAGCTAAACTACGAGCGAGTTATATGAATACAGTATAAAATGTTTGAATTCCCGGTTATTACAAAAAAACCACGTTAAGAGGTAACCAGTTTTTCAGGCAACTGTAAGTTCTAATTCTAAAGACTTTTAAGCTTCCAGTGTTAACCTTCAAACTCAGTTGTCTTTTTTTTTTTTTTTAGCCCGATTCACACGGAAATCGTTGTCAGCATTTAACTGTGTACAGCGGGCCCTTACGGAGAACAGGCGCTGACAGGAAGGTGTCACTGACAGGTGGAAGTATTGCTGGGGTCGGTGACGATGAGGTGACTGTTTTGTGTAAACAGTGGCGTCCGTCTGCGGGCGCTAACCGAGGTCGTGGCAGGAGCGGAGCCGCTAGGATCGCCCCGTGTGGCACAGGCTGTAGGCCTCAGCCCTCTCTCTTCTCTATTTAAGCCGTTATTCATTATTATTTTCTTAAAGGCGGACTCGTGTTTGCGTCTCCGTTTCCTTTAATCAAGCGGCTCCTTTGTTTGCGCCAGATGAGAGGAGCGGGAGGCGAGAGTGTGGGGGGGGGCGCCCTGAAAAACAGGTCCCCCGTGAACCCCCTGCTCCCTAACCCTCCGTCTGGAGCTCACAGCGCCTACGAGCTCATTACAGTATGATTCAACCGCTGCCAAGACAAACCCTGGGGTTCACACACACATGCACACACACACACGTATATACACACACACATATACACACACGCATACACTCACACAGACGCAGACACACACACACACCCACAGAGGGCACCCCCGCTGAAAAGCATGCTGGGAGATTGTGGGGTTCCTGCACAGACCTCTTTATTTTGATAGCTTTTCATATGAAAGGTTGGGGGGGGGAGTGCTCCCGCTGGCTGCTGGTGTGGGGCTGTCCCAGGGCCGTGTCCCGAGCTCTAATCCTCTCATTAACTCCCGCCAGCGCCGGGCCCAGATGGCAGCCTGGCAGAGTGACAGTACCCCCCCCCACTGCTGTCAGCCCTGCACATGTCTCAACTGTTAGACGCTCATTAATCTTAATTGATCGCCGCGATATCAATTTCTTACGCGCTCCACGGTGGATGGGCTCTCAGCGATGGACACATCTGGGGCCACGCCTGTGTGTGTGTGTGTGTGTGTGTGTGTGTGTGTGTGTTAGTGTTAGTTCGGGCTTCGCCCCTCGTCCCAATAGCGCTGACTTGGGGGCTCCAGCGTCACCGGCAGTGATGGTGCATTTTCACATTTAAAAACCGCAGGTGCATTCAAAGGACGTGGCTGAACTGAACCTGTGCCTTTCCAGTGAGAGCAGTCTGTTTAATCTGTGTTATTAACTACTGTTCCAAGGGAAGAGTGGGCTGTTTGTTATTTCTGGTGCAGACAAAAGAGACCCGTCTGAGTGGAGGAACCCCCCTGTCTGTTGTGTTTAAGCCAATAAAACATGGCTGCCGGGAGAAGGCATGAAAGCTTGTTGTTTCACTGTAGGGGCTCCGTGGGTTTGTACCTCCAGAACACTGGTGTGCAGGTTCTCACACAGAGGTCCGTTAAAGAGTGTTTTGCGTCTGCAGCAGCGGACTAAAGGAATCTGAGCGAGAACAACGGAGACGGACTACATATGGTGCTGGAACGTATCCCATGGTGCACCAGGGAGAAATTTGTTTCTCGGAGTGAGCGGCCTCTCAGCACACACCAATTACCACGTCTTTCTGGCCTCGCACGAGTTTTTTTTGTCATCCTCTGCGGCTCTTCTCTCTCCTCTCTCACGCTCTGAGCTGTATTATTGTGTGAACAAAGTGACGGATGATTGGCTGTTTTCAGCACTCTTTCCTTTCTGTCCTTTTCCCCCTTTGCTTTTTGTCTGTGGTGGTCTGCCTTAAATGTAATGTTCGGCAGCAGATTCTGCCAGTTTGGAGGGTGTGTGGATCGCTCATGAAACAGCAGATGCTCCTTTACTGACGTTTTTAAGGCGGTCTGGATAACTATAGGGGGATGTGAATGTATATCATCAATCCAGTCTTTTCCTGGCTGAGTTTTAGCCAGGATCTCTCTTGCTGATTAAAATTTTATCATCTTCTGTGTTCAGTAAAGCGTGCTGTTCGTGATCCATGTCTATATGAAGCTGCTCCCTTGTTTCAACAGTGTCCCATTGAATAGCTGGATGAGTGGGATAGTTGTATTTGCAAGGGGCATGTCACGCATGACACGGGCAGGTCTTTTGTGCGAGTTCTGGGGCCAGCTCTCTGCCGGGAACTTGAGCCCTTTTGAAAGGGCTGAGTGTGTCTGGCTTGTGGGGGTCTCTGCGCCACTTCCTGTTGACAGCTGCAGACTGAGTACACATTTGCTTAGGAGCAGATGCTCAGTGGTCAGCCTGTGTTGTTGGTTTGTGTGCGTGTGTGTGTGTGAGCGTGTGTGTGTGTGAGCGTGTGTGTGTGTGAGCGTGTGTGTGTGCGTGTGTGTGTGTGTGCGCGTGTGTGTGCGCGTGTGTGTGCGCGTGTGTGTGCGCGTGTGTGTGTGCGCGTGCATGTGTGTGCGTGCGTGTGTGTGTGTGTGTATCTGCCAGCCTGAGCATGGATGGGATAATCCTGTGTTTGCGCATGTATTACTTTATCCCATCCATCCCATTAAATGCATCTGTGCATATTGTCAGCGTGTACGTTTTTTTTGTTAGCAGTTGAACATCTCTGGTATAGTTAATGTTTGTGTACGTGTGTATGTGTGCGCGCGTGCATGCGTGTGATGCTTGGAAGTGGTGGGTGGTTCGACTGCATGGCTGCACGGCGGAGTGCCTTGATCTGTGCGGATCGGTCAGAGGGGTCAGCGTGGCGTCTCGTTGCCCTCTTTCTTCTCCTCCATCACCCCCCCCAACCCCCCCATTCTGCTGAATGCATCTTCGCTCACCTGTCACAAGTCATCTGGGGACAGGCCTCACAATGAGAGAGAGAAGCCAGGCGTCACAGAGGTCAGTGGGGGAATTTATTTGGGGAGGGGGAGGGTCCTTTGTTACCAGTCTATTAGCCTCTGGTTGAGCTGGTCGGTGGAGGGGGGGGGGGTGATTCACTGCAACTGATCTGGAGTCAGTCAGGGGTGATGTCCCTTTTCAGCCTGGCCCTGCTCCATTTCCTCTCTCACACTGGAGCTTTCAGCTCAAGGAGACTGTCAGACCTCACTGCAAAGATGAGCGAGGGGGAGAGAGGTTGTTATTGTACATGTTGGAATTATTATTATTTTTTTTTTCTTCTGTTTCTTCCTTTTTACACTGTTTCTGAAAATGCTTTAGCAACGCCAGATAAATCCTGTTATGTTAATAAAGCCAGTTTTAATCCTTGAGAGACAGTGTGAGGGGGAGAGAGAGAGCAAGCCGGGAGCTGACTTGCCTTTGCTTAAACTCCGCGTCTCTCTTCCAGAGAATATTGAAATGGCTCACAGACCTGCACTCTCTCAAGGACCCAGCTGAGTGAGTTATAGATTTGTGCTGTGTGTGTTGGCAGCCTCATATGAGAGGCCCAAATCCAAACAGTACACGCAACCTTGACCAGAACCTAACCAAGGGACATCGGAGCCTTGCCAAACATATGGTAATATAGGACGCTGCGGTATGCGGTAGAAAAGTGCATTCCGCAAGAAAACAATAATAAATTCTGCTCTGTTTGAAGCTGAGCAAAAACTCTATACGCTCAGCTTCATAAATAAATTGAAATTTGGCGATGGATGTGCAGTTTGTGGAGGATATGGGAGAAAAATGCATGCATATGTATGCGTCTGTAATATGTTGATATATTCAGCCAAGTCTCTGGTGTCAGGCCCGGGAGAACGGGAGTCCTCCTGACCTACTTCATTCAAACCCTGCTCCTCTCTGCCCGTTCCCCTGGAAAATCCACCGCGCACTGCGGCGGGCTACCTGGCGCGAGTTTTGTTTCATCGCCGGATTCCTTTACCGCCTCTCGTAGCCGTCCCGCGGCCGGCGGGTGCACAAAGAGTGCCGTTGTACCGTGCAGGGAGAGACTTTGCTTTTCTTCGGCATTCTTTTGAACGGTTCGGATGCCGCCGCGCAGCTGAAAGGTCTGAGGGATGGATACGGTTTCAGTCCCTTCCTGCGACACTCTCGGGGTTATTGTTCCGAGATGTTGTGATACTTTCTCTCGAGGCTGCGTCCCGAAAGGAAAGGGAACGAGGTAATTGAGGGAAACACAATCCGGCTCTAACGGGCCCTGCGGCGACGGTTCGGGGGGACGCGGCAAAACTTTGCGCTTTGTTCTGCGACTGCTTTTTTTTCCCTCGTGCGACTTTATTTTCTTAATCTTCCGCAGCTCCTTTTATCTCCTGGTATTAAATGCATTCCTTTCTGTCACTGCTTATGACCCGGTAATCAAATCTCAATTTATTTTGATTTGCAGCGTGCGTGTTGCTTTGTGTGTGTGTGTGTGTGTGTGTGTGTTCCTGATCCTAGTTGTGGTCTGCTTTCTCTCTTAATTTGTGTTTGGGATTTCTTTGAGCTCTTCGGAAACTAATTTGCCGTATCTTCTGTTAAATTAAGCCTGCTCTCTTTTTCAAAGATGGATGTATTCTGCGTGTTGTGGTTTCAGATAAGTTTGATCATATTCAAAATTGCATTCTTAGTTACATGCCAGCTGCAATTTAAGTTGTTTTGAGTTTTTTTGTTTTTATTGGTTGGAATTTTTGGAATCATTTCACTTCTTAAAAACTACTTCTATAACACTCCTGCTTTGGAATCTGAGCAAAATAGCATTGCTAATTGAAGTACTATGGTATAACAAGTAACAGTCTAAGACAAGTTGGTGTTGAACTACAGTAACAAGCGCATTGAGTCACAAGTTGTCCCAAGCTTTTTTTTTCTCTCTGCATTATGAATCAAACATATACCTTGTGCATTCTCCCTGGTGCAATAGCTGTCATGTCATTCAGGAATTATTGAAAATCTTCAGTGACGACAGGTGATAGGTGAAAAAAGTGAAATAAAAAGTCTCTTTGTTGGTGATGGTGTGGGTGAGTCTTAGCTCCATAGACATGGGTGTTGCTTGTGTACTTGGAGTGAGATTACATTATTTGGACTGTCTGTATTTACAGTATGGACACACAGAGGAAAGAGGGTTTGTGTATTTAGTGTATGAATCAAATGGAGAGAGAGAGTATCCGTTTAGTATACGAATAGGAGACTATGGTCTGGCTCACTCTTTCCTGCCCTCACATGTTCTGTGACAGGAGGAGTTAGTAAGGTGTCTCTTTATGCCTTGGGTCGCAGCTGACGTGGTCTGACGAAAGCGACAAATATCCTTTTTAACTATAAAACGTGAATGCTTGCATAGGACTAGTCTTGTGGATAGGACTGTGTCTTCTCTGGGCCTGTGTGTTTGGCTTTAAATGCTTTAAAAGCTCCGCTGTTTTCTGTGTGCTTCCGCTCTCTCCCGGTCTCTCCGTCAGCCGGGCCCTTGTCAGGAGATGGCATCGGTTCTGCTGTTGTCCCCGGGGGCCGCTGCGTTGCTTGGAGTTTATTATAATGAGGGGCTTTTAATTTCCAGAGCGATTCACTGGGCTGTGAGGCAGACAGCTGAGACTCACTGATTCCCTCTGTCAAGGAACTCCTGGAAAAAAAGCGCACTTAATGAAACGAAACCTCCCAACACACACACACAAACCCACACACACACTCACATACTCTCTCTCTCTTTCAACCCCTGGAGTCTACACCATATAGGGATACGTTACAGCTGTGTGTGTTTGTGGGGGTGGGGGTACAGCTGTATATATGATGCGTTACATGTATACACAGTGAGGCCTGGGAATAACATAGAGGCAGCTGGGTGGTTACGGCTGTGAATGAAGAACGCTCTGTCTGTCACTGTGAAATGCGCTAGCTAGCTTTGCAGCATTGCCGCAGGGTTAGCGTTCATGACCAGCAACCTTCCGGATGAAGCTTGCTGTGTACATGCCCTGCTGTTTCGGGTGTGTTCATGTACCCTCCTCCTGTTTACCCTGCAAGTATCCCCAGGGCTGGAAATGCGATCACTGTAGACACGCACGCAGTGAACCAGTAACGTGCTGCTTGCCGCACTGGAAGTAATCCTTTTCTTTCCACTTCTCCCTCTCTGGAGGCCGGTTCCTCCCTGCATACAGTCACAGTGTCTGTGCGTCCGTAGCCCCTGAGAGAGAGAGCGCCGGAGTTTGTGAGAGCAGATAAATCTGAGCAGGGGCGGCCCCCCGGAGCGCCGTGATGATCTCATTTGCGTTCGTCCACTTCCTGGTCCCTCCCGTTTCCTGTGTCTTCACAGGCTCTCGCTGTATGACCGATGGGGCACTGAGGAGGTGGGGGTTTGAGGTGAGCGTGTGGGCAGGGGTGGGGGTCGGCAGGAAGGCTGGGAGGGTGTAAGAAGGGGGGTAAGTTTTCGGTGCTGCCTTGCCCCCCCACGGCGCAGTGCGTGCTCGGTGTTCTGACCCCCGCCTCCGGGAAAGCTCCTGCACTTTTCCCCTGCTGCACGTCTTTACGCATCTCTGCGGGTTCCCCAGCGGCTGTGCATTCCAAGGGCTGATACCGAGCTGCATCTCTGTGTCTGAGAGAGAGGGAGTGGGAGAAGGAGAGAGAGGGAGGGAGAGCGAGAGAGAGAGAGTGAGAGAGAGGAAAGACGGAGCGGGAGACCGGTCCTTGTCAGGCGGAGGATTCACACCACTGGCTTATTGATTTTTCTCCTCCTCCGTTCTCAGCCGGGCCCTGGTCAGGCCGCTCCCCGAAGACTCGGTGCCCGCGGCGGCCCCAGCTCCCCTCCCTCCCTCCATCTCCAGCTCGGCTGCGCATTAAAAAGCGCACATCTCTCCCGAGGCCCGAGAACAAGGTGGATACTGTTACAGGTGGCGCGGGAGAGACGAGAATTCTGCGTTATTAGATCCCACTGAAATCCAATCTGTTTGACTTGCCTTTGGGCTCTGCTGTTTTTTCCACACAGACACTAAATGTTAGGATTGAGCTTGTGGAATTTGTTTCTTTTGAGCCGTTTCTTTTTTTGTCTGAAATACCGAGCACAGCGACAGCTCTGAGATGCTGTCTGTCAGGTTTTCATAGGGAGCGGTGTAATAAGCATGCAGTGGAAGCCTTTCCTGGTTCCTGTGCATGCAGGCATTTGGTAGCATGAGGCTATAGCATGGAATATCTTGAGTGTTTTGGAGCCAGACAAGCTACACTTCAGAACAGTGGAAGGAGACGGAGATTCGATTTCTTGTGTCTGATACAGTGTGAAAAAAATCCGGGAGAAATAGCAGTCTGAAGGTGAAAGCTTCCTTTCTTTCTCCTCCTGTCTCTTGTACTGGCGCCTTTTGACTTAACCTTTGACTCTCGTGGACCCTGCTTTATTTGTGGTCTCCCTTTGAGTGGCTGGGAAGTTGGGGTGCTGAGATAGAGAGGGGCAAGCCTCTTCACAGCTCACTGCACATGCTCAGTAAGACCGCAAGCACCGACACAGGTCATTCTCCCTTGGAGCTGTGCCTCTAATTCCTCACAGGAGCCGGGAGGCTGACATTTCGGAAGCAGTCGGGGGGAGGTTTGAGTTAAACTCTGCCTTTTGCTGTCGGTTAACCCCGTTTCCTCCGCATCTCTCTCCCCTTTGCCATTCGGCCCTGATTAATCCCGACCGGAAGAGACGGAAAGGCCTCTGTAGCAGGAACCCCCTGGACTCTGTGCTAATGGTAGTTAATTGTCACCGGCAGCCAGGCTCGGTGCCAGGAGAAAATACAGAGGGGGGCAATTGCAATCCGCGGGGGTGCACACAAAGTCAGTAGACATCAGTATATAAGGAGACAATTGGGGGTGAACTAAGGACCGTGTGGGGGTGCAGTGCGCCCCCATAGCGGCGAGCTGCTAGCCTGGTGCAGAGTGGCTCACCAGCACATGGCGGGTAAACGGTCCAACAGACGGCACGGGGCACGCTAGCTGCAGACCTCCTCCCTGAACCAACATCCCCTCGGCCCTTCAAAGGCCCGGGGGCTTCTCCGGCACGGCCAGCCCCTGTGTCTGCGCGTTTACAGAGGCCTGCCGCCGGGAGGGGGGGGGCAGGACGGAGCCGTCCCCGAGCAAACGCCGGGCGGAGGGGGCCGTTTGCTCCAGCAGGGTGGCACATGTTACTCACCCCCTCGCTGGAGGAGGGGGGAGGGGACTCTGTGCCTCTGAGATGTCCTGTCTTGCGCTGTGCGGTGCATGTGTGTGTGCATTTGCGGTGCGTGTGTGTGTCTGCGTTCATGCACGTGTGTTCCCTGTGTGGTTTGCGTGGGTGCATCCTGGTGTATTGTGTTCGCATGGTGCGTGTGTGTGTGTGTGTGTGTGTGTGTGTGTGTGTGTGTGTGTGTGTGTGTGTGTGTGTGTGTGTGGTCCACATGGATCTAGTGTGTCTACATGTATTTTCAGTATGTGTGTGTGCTTTGCATACAGTGTGTTTGTATGCTTATTATGTTTTTTCAGTGTGTGCAGGGGGTAGCAGGCTGGATAGACTAGACAGAAATAGAGAGATGGGGGTGGGGTAGGGGGGTGGGTGACAGAGGCACATTTTGGGGGAGCCGGGTGCATAGAGGTGACACACGCTGCTCATCGGAAACGCTCTGCCGGGCAGCGTCAAATTAGCGAAGGAGTGAGGCCTGCCCCCTCCCTGAATAACACAGCGTGACCCCCCACCCCCCACACGTGGAGAGGAGCCTCTGCTAACGAGAGAGTGCGGCGCAATTAAAGTCTCCGTGCTCAGCCAGTTAGATCTGACAGGGCCCTCTCATGCGCTAGCCTGAGTCTGACAGCGGCGTCCGTGCGGCAGGTCAAACACGCTGATCTGAGATCAGCCCGGTCAGCTCCCTCTCACTCACATTAAGCCCATCAGCCGACTGGCAGACAGGGCCGCTCTAATTGCACGGCCCTCTGGGCTGAGACAGAGAGGGAGAGGAGAGTTTTTCCCCTTCACTCGTCTGGTGGAGCTCTGCAGACGCTAATGTGCGATCCCACAGACGTCATCATCTGGGCTCCGCCGCCCTGTAATCGGCAGAGTCTTCGGCGGGGTATCGCGGTCTCCCGGGCCTGCCTCCGGTTATATAACATCCCACGCCCTAATGGCAGATTTGGCTCCTCTTCTCCACCACTTGAATGGGAGGGCGTTCGGGGAGGAAGAAGGGAGCATGAGGGAGGGAGGGAGGGAGGGAGGAGAGAAGGAGGGAACGAGCTCTTCTCTTCCCGCACCGTGCCCCGATCTCGCCCGTCTGGTTGCCAGCCCCCCCTCGCCCCCTCCCCCCCCCCCCACGGTGTCACTTTAATGATGATGAATGCATCTCATGTAGTGGAAATGGCCTTTTAACACCCACATTTTTGGGAACAGGGGGGTATGGGGGATGGGAATGTGTCCCACGCAGAGTTGTCCCGCAGATGCTGTTTTTGGAGACATTGATCATTGGGGGATGGGGTACAGAGGGATGGTTGGGATCTCTACCCCCCCCCCCCCCCCCCCCCCATCCTGCCCGAGGCCCCCCCATCCTGCCCCATCCAGCTGTGACACCTTCAAGCTGCGCTCCAGATACACAACAGACCTGCCTCTCCACACGTCTCTGAGAGCAGTCACACACAGAAGCGATCCGATTAAACAAACTCATTAAGGAAATGCTGCATCTTCTCCGTCTGCCTTCCTCAATGAGATCTAATAGATTGAGCGTAATGCCACATCATTTGGTTCGTATGGCCCTCTTCCATCCTGAAGACGTCTGAATGTATCCGTATGGGCAAGTGGCCTGTGAAAGACTGAACGGTGAGCTAATTAAAAGCCTCTCTGTAGGACGGGCCCATTCGTCTTACTGATCGTCTGCTGCTGTCAGAAACTCACAGGTCTGTGGGGAATTGCGTCTGTCACGTGGAGCTGAGGGCAGTGCAGCGGAATCCTCTCTCTGACAGTCCGTGTGTGTGTGTGTGTGTGCGTGTGTATGCATGTGTCCATGGAGCTCTCACCTAACACAGAGAGAAGAATTGTCCTCCTGTCCCTTCATCCCTCCCCTCCAGGAAGACTTGCAGTTAAAGATATGCGGGAGGGGAATGTTGAAATTCTCCTCGCCATGGTTGTATGGATCAAAAGATGCTTTTATTGGCTGTGATGAGACTTACACTGGCAGAAGAATTCTCAATGTCTCGTAAGTCCATCTGTTCAGGAGCGCGCACACACACACACACACACACACACACGCTCACGTCATTTCCTCAGTCTCCCCAATCCCCCTTGCTCGGACACAGACGTGGGCCTCAGACAGGTTTCCCTAATTGCCCTCCAGCCCAGCCCCCTGGGGGGGGGGCCGCGTTGCTACTGTGAGGGGTTGTTAGAGATGTGTTGGCATTCTGTGGCAGGTCAGTGCTCTGGAATGTGAACAGGCAGCTAACAGTGACGCCGTGCTGTGGGTTCAGGAAGCCTCCGGCTGTGCCGGGAGGCCGTGCTGTCTGTTACTGAGCCATCAGAACACACCCAGCTCCCCCTGAACACCGCTGCCGTCTGCCGGCTGCATTGACGTCAGACTCATTATGCAGTGTGTACATTTAGGAGGGATGTCCATAGCTCTGTGGTGCAGAGAGAGTTGAGTTTCCTGTTTCCTCTCTGTCTGATCCGGGACTGGATATGTGCCCATAATGCATTCTCCCTATCGCGTGTCTGAAGTGTAAGGACAGTCCAGGTTGTGCGTGCATTATAAGGATTACTTACTAGGAGACAGAGGATGTGTTTTTGTGTGCGTGTGTGTGTATGTGTATGTGTGTGTGTGTGCGCGTATGTGTGTGTGTGTGTGTGTGTGTGTGTGCGTGCGCGCGCTCGCGCATATGTGCATGTGTGTGTGTGCGTGCGTGTGTGTGTGTGTGTGCACATGCGTGCGTATGTGTGTGCGGGTGCCTGTATTTAGCTCAGAACCTCAGGCCTGTAGATGGGGGGGGGGGGGGGGGGGGGAGGCATTGTTCCGCCGCGGATGGCTGATAATGACCTGCCTGAGCACACACACATCCATCAGGCCACAGGCGCCTCTCGCAGCCCCGGTGACGATGGGGGGGGGGCTGGATTTTGGGGAGATAGACGGGGGTGAAGCAGGGTGAACCAGGAAGGAGACGGCTAAACGAAAAAAATACATACAAGGTGTAGACACCGTGACCCAGTCAGACACACTGCTTTATCATAAGTAGTTAAGATGTGCTGTGAGCTGCTCTTGTGCTGACTGTGGGTTTCCACTGCAGCCCAGACTCTCCCCAACACACACACGCACACACACACACACACACACACACACACACACACACACACACACACACACCCGGGGTTCGCTCTCAGACCCTCGCACTCCAGTCACAGCAGACAGGTTTGCTCCAAAGTGACGTTGCTCTGAGATTTTCCCCAGCTGGGGTAAAACTCCCTGCTCTGCGAAATGTCCCAGTGATGTGTCCCGGCCTGTGCCCCTCCCTGTGCCCCTCCCTTCACTTTTCAGGCTCCCCAGGAGAAAAATGTCCCTCTCAGCAGGAGCTGAAGGCGGAGATGGATGGAGAGGTTAAGATGGGGCTGCTGGTGGTGAAGGCGTTGAGATCACTCAGCCCTGTCCCGCAGGTCACTGCCAGACAGGCCCAGGGCCCTTTATTAGGCTGCTCGACATAGTTTCCAGTTTTATTTCTTAATTTATTTTCTCATGGCTCCCTTTCAGAATAAGAGCTGTTCCAGCTGTTTCTTTTTTTTTTTTTTTTTTTTTTTTATACTACTACTTTCTTTGTCCTGCCGATCGATGCCCGCGTCACGTCTGCGGGACACGATTGTCACCACAGGCACGGGCCCCCAGCTGACACAAGCCACTCCGGCTGCGTTGCAGCCAAAGGTCAGGGGTCGGAGGTCAGATTGGGGGAACCTGGTGTCAGGGTGGGACGAAACACCTGCGAACAAGGCGAGATCTGGAGTCACAGGACCCTTCTGGAGCAGGGACGGGGGGGGCACGGAACCGTCACCTCCGTATGACCCTGCACTCCTGGGGGGGGGGGGGGGGGGCTTTAACAAGCAGCTGCAGGGCTGCAGTTTCCCACAAATCCGTGGGATTGGGATCTCACCCCCCTGCTGGCTGCCTGGGCAGGCCTGAGCAGCTGAACGCCTATGTCACGTCCTCGCCCCCAGCTTCTCCCAGCACCCTGGCACACGGTACCATCGCTCCTTGAGGGACTGGAAAAGTTTGGATTCTGTAATATAGGATTTGCTAATTGATAGTAGCTGTTCCAGAAAAAACCCTTCTCTGCTGCTTCTTTTTCCACACTGTTTCAGTTTCATAACATTTACTTTGACTCGCATTGGAGAGAGCTATGAATAGTAACCGATGTGGCACTGGAGGAAAGCTTAGCCCTCTTGGCAGCCGAGACGCATCATCGCTCTTCAGGGGCCTCTCTTTTTTAACAGAGTCGCTCCACTTTTCACACATCAGCTACAGAACTGCCGAAAAGCTTTTTAAATCTCACTTTCCTCGACCAGAGTACACAGCGCAAGTGTGCCGTTCTAGCCATTTAGTGTGTTAGCACTTCTAAAAATATCGAGATCTGTCGGGGTGGGTGACCCATCCAGCTTGCAGTGTTTCTGTGGGATCACTCAACATGAGCAGGGCCACTAACTCATTTGTTGGCTCTCCCCGGCTGTGCTGGCCTGCTCGATCTGTCTATAGGCCCTGTGTTGACAGACTTGAAGTGTGAGCTTTATATGAAGAGACTCAGATGGAGTGTGTGTGTGTGTGTGTGTGTGTGTGTGTGTGTGTGTGTGTGTGTGTGTGTGTGTGTGTGTGCGTATCCCGCAGAGTTCTGGGTGATAGATGGACAAGGCCAGGGTCAGAGTGGGGTCACACTGTTTGTTTTTCCTTGTGTGGTAGAGGGGGGAAGGGGGAGAGGTTTGCGGAGGATTTGAGTGATTTAGTCAGTGTGTTAATAAGGCCTGTTTGCGGCACTTAATCACCGCACCTCAAATGAGTCCGCTGGGAAACATGGTCTCTTCTCTCCCTCTCTCTCTCTCTCTCCCTCCCTCTCTCTCCCCCCCTTTCTCCCTCTCCCTCTCTCTCTTTATCCCCCTCTCTCTCCCCCTCCCCCTTCCCCTTTCTCCCTCTCCCTCTCCTTCTCGCTCTCGCTCTCCCTCTCTCTATCTCTTTCTCTCTCTCTCTCTCTCTCTCTCTCTCTCTCTCTCTACCTCTTCCGCTCACTCTCTCTTCCTTCTTCTCTCTCTCCGTCTGTCACACAGATCTCTCCCACACATCAGGGAGTGAGGGATATCACACCGTCCTCAGTCCCCTTAAGAGGAGCTGGTGTTAAGGCTGGGTCCTGGCTGGTGACTGTCGGGTATCAGTGTCATCACTGCCAGCGACACCACCACATTATCAGCGACCGGTGCACTTTGACACCGCGGTTAGCGCCTCTTCAGCGGAGCCTCATCGCTTTGGTCAGTCCGGGGGAGGAATCCGTCAAAGGCCTGATAGTTTTGTCGCCCCCCCCCCCCCCCCCTCCCTGGGAGGGTGTCCTGCGCTTGGAGAGGAGGAAGACTAATGGTGGCAGACAGAGGGACGAGGGGAGGAGGAGAGAGAGAGTGTAACCCTTAAACCTTTCACACCTGCCATCTAGCATGGGGGACTTCATACTGACACATGGCCACCGTAATCAATCACCAGTGTCACTGTTAGTAACCTGCAGTCGTTTCAGTCACGGGGGGGTATCTGTGCTAGTTTACTGCTAGCACCTACAGTTTCCCTCTGCCAGTGCCATTCAGTCACAGTGCAGTGTGGGTGACCAGTTGTCCGGAGTCAGCGAGTCAGCAGCTAACGTCAGGGTAGAGGAGCAGTTGTTCTGCAGCGCTTCAGGGCAGGTGGCTGCCTGCTGGTTTGGTAATGACTACTAATAAGTGATCTGAGGCTGTGGGGGGGGAAAGGCGGGTAACATGACTTGCAGTCCAATTGATGGCTTCAGTTTAGTGGATCAAACCTGAGACTGAATTAGAGGCTGATCCCCCTCCCCCCCCCCCCCCCATCACCCCCGCCCCCCTCCGAGGCCAGGCAATGCTTAGATCACCAGCGAGTCTCTCTCCAAGCGGACCGGCGCTAATTAGCCCAGCCAGACTGGCGGAGAGCTCCAGCTCTGGCCGGCTCCGCGAGTGACCCCAACCGAAAACGCCCGCTAAGACGGTCCAATTTGCTGTTGGATTTCCGCAGCGCCCCCGAGGACGCTTTGAGTGATGTCAGGAAGGGAGACGGGGCAGTGTGAGCTGCTGTATCTCTGTAATGGGGACGTTTGGGCAGGCGGGGGGGGGGGGGGGGGGGTTGCTTTGGGCTCCGCGCCCGACGGTCGTCGTGGTAATTGAAACAGAGCTGCGTACTGCGACTCCTCACCCAGAACGGGGGAGCTCAGTGTAGCGTGTCCACACTTCCACGCCAGCCTGGCCCAAAATAAACTGTACGCATGCGTGCACCCCCCCCCCCCTGATCCCTGTCACATTTATCTTTTTTTTCCAGCCAGGCTTATCTTGTTCCTCAATGACACCAGCAGCAAATTATCATATAAAGAGAGATAACACCAGCATTGCATGTAATTAGTGTGTGGGTGAGTGATTTTGTGTGTGTGCGCATACGAACATGCATGCGAATGTATGTGCTTGCGTGTACGTGTGTGTGTTCGTGTGTATTTTGTATTTGTGCATACATACATGTGTCTTATGTTCTACGTGTATGGCGGAGTTTGTTATGTGAACACACGTATGTATGTGTTTGTGTCTTTGTGCATGTGTGTGTGGTTTATGAGTGTCTGGAAGTGTGCTTGTGTGTATGTATTGTATGTATTGTGTGTATGTATTCCACATTTGTATGTGTCCTTTTTTTGCCTTTTAATCCTGGTGAATTGAGTTTCCATGTTGCGGAGAGGTGAGACGATTAAGATTAATGTGGGTCTGGCTCTGCCTGGATTCCACTCACTCCTTACGCTGTAGGTAATGCTGAAAACAGAGTTCATTTGTCTGCTGGACACCTAGAGTCAGGAAGCTCCTCAACCCTGTTGTCATCCCGACAGCTGAATCCATCTCGCCCTGACAAATCCCTGCTTTCCTGTTGCTGTGCGCTCGTAACCTTCTGTGGGAAGCAGGGCACTGTTAGTTAATACTGTAACAGTGCATGTGTGAAAAAGGATCTCTTGGTATCCCCTGCCGGGCCGGTCACCTTTGTGGTGCTGTTAGTTATGGCGCTTATTGCACAGAGGGACAGCGAGCCGTGAGATGAAGGCATTCCTCTCACACACCTCCTGCAGCGTTCTAGGCCGTCTCTCCAAAACAGACGTTGTGATGAGAACGATCTGGGTGACTCCTGAAACCTTAAAACCTCAGTGGAAACTCATAGTAATATAAATGTGGCAGACTGAATCATTCCTCCTTCTTCTTCTTCTTCTTATTCTTCTCATCTTTTATGCATTCCCTCACTCAGAGCTAGCCCCTGCTTTTGATGTAGGTGCGCAGACAGATTCTGTACCGGCAATTAGTGCAGCGTATCACTCGACTCTGAAAGTGAGAAAATTGGTTCCTCTCTT
This sequence comes from Megalops cyprinoides, assembly GCF_013368585.1. Lineage (NCBI taxonomy): Eukaryota > Metazoa > Chordata > Actinopteri > Elopiformes > Megalopidae > Megalops > Megalops cyprinoides. Next base: position 31,738,863 of record NC_050591.1, on the reverse strand, counting down.
CTCCGGCTGCCGGAGAGAGAGAGAGGGAGAGAGAGTGTGAGTGAGTGAGTGAGTGTCTGTGTGTTTGTGTCTGAGTCTGTGTGTGTTTGTCTGTGTTCGGCTGGAGAGGAGGGCATGTGGAGCAATCCAGGTGTGTCCACAGCGCGGGGGGGTGGGGCATGAGAGAGAACTGGACTTTCCTTTCATCCCTGTTTCCTTGTCCCTTATTGGCCACTCGGCCCATTATCCGTCTTTTTTGCAGGGCCGGAGGTCTGTCATTACCGTCTCGGAGTCGGGACAGGCGGACTGTGTGTCCCAGGTGAGCAACGCAGAGTTTCGGGGAGCGAGCCCAAGGCTTTGATCCTCTTGTCCAACATAAAGTAGCCGATACAAAACAGGCGCTATTAGAAGCACAATAACGGGGTGGGGTTGGGGGGGTCATCTGCTGTCCTCTCTCTTCCTCTTTTGTTCCCCCTCTGTGTTGGATTCCTTGGCTAATTGAGGGGAACAGCACCCGCTGGCAGGGGTTTGCCCAGCTTTCTGTAAGCTTTTCTCTCTCAGCACTCTCTTGGTCAAGCTTAATCTCAGCCGTTTTGGAACCTCCTGTCACCGAGCCAGTTGCGTGAGAAATATTCATGAAGTCCTTAAAAAAAAAAAGAAGAGTAGGGATCCTTTTAAATATGGAAACTGGGTCATTTCATTCATCAGATATTAAATGCGAACCAGAGGAGCGTAGCTGGAATTTTCATTGCTGTGTTTTGTTAGCCAGCGATGGCACGAGCGCAAACACTGAGCCTGCGAGAGGGGTGAGTGTGCGAACGCGTCCGCCTCTCAGAGGGATGAGTGTGTGAATTTGCTCGCCTGAACGCGAGTGTTCGCGCTGAAGTGCCGGGAACAGGGGAGGGGATTTAAAGAGGACTTTTACCCTTTGCCCCTCTCCCATCGGAGCGGTGGGGAAAGAGCCCTCGGCGTTCCATTAGCACGGCTGTAATAACGGCAGGATGCAATGCCTGGCTTTACCCCTGCTGAATATGCATGTGTTCTGAACGTACGTGTGCATGGTTACCCACAATCCACATGTAAAGCCAAAGAAGTCAAAAGGAGGGGGACACCAACGGGTGTAGCAGGGCATGAATGCGGACATGTTTCTCTGTACAGACAAGTCCTAATAGTGAGCAACATTCTGCTGACTTCTGCAGTGGAAACAGTAACCACTTGGATGCCTGTGAACCTGCAGACAGAATAAAGGTAGATAAAAGCCCTGCTCTTGTTTTAAATGCGTAGAATAATCACAGCCTTCCCAGTCTCTTTGTTCTGCTATCTCAGTTATCACTGTTAGATGTGAGGAACCTGCCCTATATACTGGAAAGCCGGCACGTCGCAGGAAGTTTTAGCTCTGCGGATGATGGATTCTGAAAGCATTCAGGAGCAATTCTGAATTACAGCGCAGGTAATGCAATCAGGTTCACAATGCATAGAGTGCACCACTCAAATTGCAGTCAGATTGCTTTGACGGCTTGTTTAGAGGTTGTCACTAAGGAAAGCCTTACTTATTCCTCGATTTGGTCGGTGTAGAAAAACAGCCTAAGTAAAGCAACCTATGAACGTTCTGTCTCCCTTTCTCTTACTCTACATCTCTTTCTCTTCCACTCTCATTTCCACCCATACTCCCACACCAACTCCCATGCCGACCAATGGCCCGGCATTATAACTTATGCCGCATGTCAGTGCAACAAAGTTGGCACCTCACTCACTCGCATTATGACAAAATAAGGTTGCTTGACACTATAAAAACCATTACGCCGAGGCATTTCAGTGCAAAATGGGAAGAGCCAAAAAAAAAAGTATCTGGGAGGAAATTGGTATACACATTGAACAGAGCTAAGCCCGTTCTTGCTGAACAATGCAGAGACCCCGCCCCTCTCCCCTCCCATTCTTGCAGGTCACTCACTGTGCCTCAGGCTACATACCTGTATCTGAACAGGTGGTACAGTTACCGTGGGAACCTGCAGACCTTTCTCCACAGCTAAAACATCCATCCAGTTTGTGCCACGCAACCCTCTCTGCCACATGTTGAATAAAAGCAGGATGAGGCTGAAGAGGGAGACATCAGCTTTGTCAGGCAGGGTGTTACCTTTTGGAATTCGGATTTCTTTATGGCTTTCAAGCTTTTCAAAATGCATATGCCTCGTTTGCGTAAGTACATCTTTGAAGAAGTACATCTCTGTCACTAGCCCTGCCTCATGGTGACTGCATAGCCAGTGTTCTCACATGAGCCTTTTGCAGTCTCCAGGCTGCGGTCGCTGAGCCTGTACTTGTCAGAATCTGTCTCTATTCTGTAACTCGGACAGGAAAGAGATATTTAGCTCAGCTGTGGGTTTTACTGGCATGACAAAGTTTACATTTGTTTTTTCCAAAGTATATTTAAAAACGTAAACTATACATAAACAACAAGTAAAAAATATGATTATGCAAGAATGTGTCTACAAGCTGTAATAATAATCTAGGAAAATGAAGACAAATGAACGGTTTCTCTGCACATCTCAGTGTCATTTCTCCTCCCCCCCTCTCTTTCTCTCTCCCCCCAGCTCTCTCTCTGAGCTGTAATGACAGTGGCACTCTGTTCACCACGGTCCTATTTGACATCTCCCCTCCTCCTCATTTCGGGTGCGAGACCCAATTTGCGGCGCTGGTGTGAGGCTGGGGAAGAGTGGGCCCTGCTGGATGAGTATTTGATGGAGTCCGAGGCAGTTAGGTGTCAGCGAGTGACCCCCCCACTCCCACCCCCCCCGGCGTGTGGGCTGATCCTCTGGGGGGGTGATTAGAGGCAGAGGAGAGATGGTGAAGGGAGGGGGTGAGCTGACCACTTTCTCCGCACCATCCCCCCCCCCCCCCCCCAGTCAGGTAGCGTTGAGGGGCTAGTGCTGCTCAGTGATGCTCCGTGGTTTCCCTCCCCCCCACCCACACCATCCGTGCTGTCCAATATGAATCCAGATCAGCTGCTGCTGCTGCCCATTAATTGGAACACAGTGCTCCTCATTGATTCCGGTCAAATGAAGATTACAACCAGGAGGATGTATAGGGCACAGCGGTGCGAGAGCTCTCATTTCAACCAGAAACTGAGGGAGCAGGACAGGAGACAAGACGTTCCTCTCTCCCTGTCTCAGCCTCCACCCCTCCCCTCTGCCTTTCTCCCCCTCCCTCTCATTAATTTCTCTCATTCACCTCAGTCTGCCCCTCTGTTTTTCTCTCTTCTTTTTCTTCTTACTTAACCCTGTCATTATTTTTCCCTTTTTGTACATTTCTCTCATTGCTCCCATTGCTCTTTCTCTCCCACTGCTCTGCCCCTTTCTTTCTCTTATCTTTCTCTTTCTTCACCCCGTTATTTTTTTCCCCCTTTTGCACATTTCCCTCGTTGATGTTTCTCTCCCGTTTCTCTGCCCCTCTCTTTCTCTGCATTAATCTCCCTCCACTCTTGATTTAGCTCGGTAAGTGGGAGTACGGGAGGTGTGCGCTGAATTATCGAGTGCAGATCTGCAGAAAACGCAACGGCGGATGATGGATCGCCGCCCGAGCGCCGGGTCTGTCTGCTGACACAGCGGATAGGCCGCCTTCCACAATCGGACCCAGTTGATTTATAATTGCCGAGTTCATAATGTCCTCTCACTCGTCGTGCTAATTTTTATTAATGTCTTCATTTGATTTTCCCATCAGCACATTATATAAACTCGCTGCCCCTCGAGTGATTTATATGTGGAACCATCTGTCTCTGTGCGGTAATTTAATTCTTTTGCGCCGGTGACCTAAAACTTAGCTACGCCACTTTCTTTCTCATCTCTCATCTGACGAAAATATAAATAAAAGAGAGAAGGAATGAAGAGGAGGGGAAAAAAAGACTTAAGTTAGACGTAAGTGTAGCTTTGGAGTTCTGCAAGCTGCCGTGCGGTTTACAGAGGAATTCCTCAGACGCTAGGAAACTGAAGAGAGGAGGACAGAGAGCGAGAGGAAGGAGGGAGCGAGGGAGAGGGGAGAGACAGAGAGAAGAAGGGATGAGGAAAGTCGAGGGAGAGAGGGAAGGGAATTGGAGAGTGGGGGAAGTAGAGCAGCACAGATTCCCTATATTGGCTCGGTGACTCATGAGAGAGAGACACACACATCTGGGGACAGCTGGGAAGCTGAGGATCCAACACCTCCAGCAGTGTCCGTGCATGCAAAGACATGTACACATATACTGTTTACACGCATACATACACACAAGTGGTAGTGCTGAATTAACTGAGTATAATCATGGCCTCCTCCTTCCTCTTCTGTGTACATTCGGCTCTGAAACACCTGTTTCGAGAGAGACACACAGGGAGGGTTGGTCTGTTGTAGTACAGAGCCCGGACACGACAGCGCCAGAAGCTTCCAGTTTGTGTTGTGGAAGGGGTGGGGGAGACACCAGGGTCAGGAGGCTCTCCTCCCATCCCCATTCACTGTTAATTCACTGACTGACAAGATGGACGTTTCATTGGCCAGTTAGTTAGTAACAAACCCTCAGTGCCTCCCCTCCTGACACGTTCCCCCGGCCTTCCTTTGACCGGCTCAATAGACGCTGACCACCAATGAAAGATCAGGACCCTCCCTGGGTCAGGGTCTGCAACCTCGTGACCCCTGCCCTGGTTATCCCCAAATTATGTTGCATTAAAACACAGAGCGGTCTTATGGGCATAAAATATGAGGGCTGTTACATGATCAGAGGGCTGCTCTGCACACCCTCATGTTCAGAGACCCAGGAAGTATTAATGAGGAAGGGTCAGAGGTCACAATGGACGTGTGAAGAAGAGAACCACAGCAGAGCTTTGGAGACAGGAATGATGGGTTTTTATCGAGTTTTAGTGTGAAGATTATTATTGCTTAGTTACATGGTTGCATGTATGGATGGCGTTGCTTCAGTTTTCCCATAGCTGTATGTAAATATCGTCTTCATTTATTCACGGTGAAGCTGCGTGTGTGCGTGTGTGTGTGTGTCGTGTGTACGCAAGCACACACATAAGTGTCTGGGCTTCTGGTTACGCTGCCCAGGCAGGGTTGGCAGAGAGCGTTTTCTTCGATTTCGGCGGGTTTGGGAGGGCTGCGATTGGCCACCGCGTGTCTCCGGGGTGTCTGCGCGCCGTGCTTGTTTTGGAGCGGCGCTCCTCGCTCAGAGGAAACGGCTCTGTGCGGCGCCTCACCCGCGCCTGCCGTTCAACCTCCATTCCTGCGGTCGGGGGAAATGATACGGTCCCGACGCAGCCGGAGAGCTCGCCACTCCGACCTGACTGGGGCTGGGGGCTGGGTTCAAGTTCACAGGTGTGTCAGACCGCAGTTATGAGTGATTTCTTTTTGAAGTGCAAACAGTTTTTTCCCGGAATGGTGTAATCTAATTGCAGAGTTACTTGTGAGTGGTTGGGATTACCATCTTTATCATACTTTTGCGAATGTGTCAGAATTAAAATGATTTTTTCATTTGGAGTGTGGTCTGCATTGGGTTTTCTGGGGCTCTCATCTTCAAACCACAGGTTATTTGTCAAGACACGAAGTGAATGCCAGGCCCCTGAGTCGTAAACAGGCAGCCGGTGACAACAGCAGTCAGGCGACGTTGTTCTGTTGCCATGACAACGGATTGGCTGTACACAGTCCGTAATCGGCATGTAATTGAAATGTAAACGTGTAAGCTTCATAACATGCAGCAGTTTTTCGTCTTTTTTAAATTGGTAAAAAAAGTGGTGCATGATTTGGTTAGAGGAATTGAGTTACATGACATACAGATCCAAGGCTAATCAATGAGCTGTTGTCAGATGGTGTATATACGTTGAGTTTAACAGTGTTTTAATAACTGCCAAACCACATTCTCCTGCAGACTATCACTAATGAGTTTATGTAAAGATTATTATGCAGCCGGGTTGACAAATACAGGAAATCTGAGCAAAAAGAAAAAGGTAAAATCATGTATAACCATACAGCAAACCAACACCCTATGAAATGACAAGTGGAACAGAGAATTGATCTCTTAAATGTTAGCAGAATAGTATTCATTTTGCACTGGGAGACTTGATTGGCCATACATTATTTTATTGGCACTTCTGCCTGGGATAAATTGCTGAAGAGAGGAGATGGATATGCAGGCTATGAGAACGCACACTCCCGTAGGCATTCCTCTGTGGACTTTACTTACAGCAAGACTTTACTTGACAATAATTGTAACCTCAGGAATGTGGGAGACAATCGATGTTAACGGACAGCGGTTTGTTTGTGAGTCTAATTTCTTCTTTCTAGCCGTAACCCTAATCTTAACCCTAACATCATATGGAATGATACATAAAATTGTTTATTTCTTCCTTTATTTACTGTAGCTGCATAATTGTGACCTTCCTCACAGGGTTCCTCTTCGGCATTTGCTTTGTGTCATTCTTACGCATTGACTGCACGACCAGTGAGAGCTGTTGTTTGATTGGCCAGCTTTACCCATGGGAATCCATCTTCTGTTTGGTTCGGGGGAAACGTGGGAATCCTCCTCTCGTACACTTTGCCATGACCTCAGCCCTCTTCTCCCCGGATCTTTCTTCGCCTCAGAGAGAGAGAGAGAGAGACGGCCGAGGCTTCTTCAGGGCTCCTCACGCCGCTACACGCTGGCGTCGCTTGTAATTGGCTTGGTGTCAAGCTGCGGCCTTTCTGAGCCTCTTCTCCTTGTGGTGTATAATTGGAAGCACGCACGCCACTCCCTTTGGCTGTCCACGCTGCTTCTGAGTGTGTATCACAGCCTCCCTCCCTCCCTCTCTCTCTCCTACTCGCGCTCTCTCTCTCTCTCTCCTTTCTCCATCCAGAGTGGCTCTCTCCGCGGAGCCTCCTTTGACCTGCAGATCAAACAGAATGCGGAATCCCAGTCAGGGCTGGAGCTGTGCGGTGCTCCTCGTTCAAGACGCCCTTTTGATTTTCTTGAATTCATTTCTTTTTTCGTACGTGTGCCTCCCTCCGCTTCTCTCTCTCTCGCGCGTACCACCTCGCGCGCACGGAGGAAGATTGCTCCGCGGGACGGCCTTCGGGCGCCCGCCCTGGAAAACTAATAAATTTCGGGAGTGGATTCATGAAATTATTCATGTGGCTTGTGGTGCTCGAAAAAAAATATTCAGGAGGTATTGCACGCATGGCCTTGGTATTGCGTGTCGCGCGTTCGCCTGGGAAGGGGGGGGTGGGGTTGAAACTATTCGTCACCAAGGGGACGCAGAAGAGTAGCTGGAGCACAAAATCCTGTCAGGGTTCAAGGAGAGAAGGGGGGGGGGGGGCGACACGACGGCAGGACCGCCACTCTGTCAACCTTTAGGGGAAGGCCCATTGCCTCAGACTGAGTGATGGTGTCAGCCCCCGGTGTAAAACACCTCTATTAAGACCACCTGGCACGCTCGGCTGCTCCTAATTACCAAGAGTGGAAAACAACAGCGTCCCAGCAAAGCAGACCCCTCCTGGTCAGTAAAGGCTCATCATATTATCATATTACATCTCGTCTCTTTTGCTCCCACTCTGAGCCACGTGTCATTTTCTCTGGATCTGGCTGATCACAGTGTTTCCACACAGGTCACGCACTCTCTCTCTAATGGTTTGCACCAGGGGTGTAGGTCTTCACTTTTCACATTGTTTTATCCCTGTGTAATTCTCTGTAATTTGCCTCTTCAGAAAAAGTGGGGGAGTTCCGTGAACCGGGAGGCTAAAGGTAGAAGGCCCTTTATTAATGGAGGAAAGTGGAGGAAAAATCTGGGGGCTGTTTTTTTTTTTTTGGGCTGAAGCTAGTAACTCCACTTACTCGAGATCATCAAGGTGGGGCTCAGAATGTCTCCTGAGTCTGCATAGCAGAGACCCTGAGCGCAAGCCAAAGCCCTGAAATGAGGGATAAATAGCCCAGCGTTTTTGACTTTGAGAAAAAAAAAAAAAGATGTTAATAACATGAAGCATCTGTGTGCAATTTTCTCCGGCTGCGTCATCACCGCACTTCTCGAGGTATTCCTGCTGGGAGACCTGGAGCTGCGTCAGGCCGGTGCGCTGGCACGGCTGTGAGCAGGAGCCCGAGCGGCCGGGGATGGGGGCTCTTTTTTCCCCTGTATTTCTGGATACAAATTGGGAACAAGCTGCTGAGGATAAAGTCAGCCACCTCTCCTCTGCCCAGGGGCAGAAAATCGGGACAGGACTGTAAAGGAGGCCGTGGGGAGACAGAAGAGAGGGGCTTGCACAGTGAGTCCAGTCAGCTCATGCTTCGCAGAGGGTTCTCTGCGGTCGGGCTGCGCTCGGTGAGCAGGAATTTGGAGGGTTTAAATGTGGTCGCTGACTGCAGAGGGACTTCCACATGCATTCATTACAAGGAGTCAGAGGCGCAGTGGAGACCTACGGCTTAGCTCCTCCACCACGGCTCCTCTGCCACAACCTTGCCGCAACCACAACCTCCGGCTCAGGTCCTCCACCACTGCATCCTCACAGTGGAGACCTCCGGCACAGCTCCATCGCTGGGGCCTTACAGTGGAGACCTCCTCCGCGGCCTCTCAGCTGCCCAGTCCAAAGGCATCGGGCCGCTCAGCACCGGAAAGGTGTCTGTGCAAAAACAGTGATTTCTGTAAGTGAACCACGGTGACATCAGTGCACTGGCTTCCCGTTGGCTGCTAAGCAGTGGTGTCCGCAAAGCAAACACGGCCGTGATGGGCGCTCACGAGGACGTCGCGAAGACTGAGGCCGCCGTTTACCTCAGTTTGTCTCAGGCGCCTTTGTTTCGGCCGCCGGGAGGAGCGGCTGTCGCTCTCAGTCATCTCTCGTGCCAGAGGCGGGAAGCGTCTCTTTAATAATGTGTGTTTTGGGCCTTTAAAGCATAGCTTTTCAGGCGAGTGGAGAAATGCGGGCTCACACATAACCGGAGTGAATAGGGTCGAACAGACATGTGCCGTATGTGCCCAGGATTATCTCCTGCCTGTTGTGTTAGGATGTCATGTCTGAGTGCATCAGGAGACACAGGTGAGGGAGGGGCCTGCTGATTGGCTTCTACCCCACATCATTATGACCCCCCCCCCCCGTGTCCTTGTGCCATGGCAACCATGGGGACCTAATGGATGAGGTCAATCAGGAGGAAGTAGAGAGAGATATTAAGGGAGGGATGATGAAGAATGGAATAAGAGACCCAAAGACTAGGGGGGATGTTAATCTCTCTGTGGGGGGGGGTGGTGGAGGTGGCTGGGGATAGGGTGTTGATTGTTCAGTGCTTTTCAAAATACAGATAGTGCTCTCTCTCGCTCTCTCGCTCCTGCTCTCTCGCTCTCGCTCTCTCGCTCTCTCTCTCTCTCACTCTCTCTCTCTCTCTCTCTCTCTCTCTCTCTCTCTCGCTCTCTCTCTCTCGCTCTCTCTGTCTCGCACAGACGTACACGCGAGAGAGGACTCCCTATTGTTTGGCTTGAAAAGCTTTCCTTTGAATTTCAGCACTTGCGGAACGGCGGGTTACACAGGTGTGTTCGGTGAACAAAAAGGGCTCAGTTCTGTCCCTCCACTGCACTGACGGAGGCGGTGCGTTCGCCGGCTTCAGCTGGAGAAGAAAGCTGTTTTCGGTTTGTTTTGTTCTCAAACTAGCAGTGACGGAATGGAGGGACAGGGGTGAAGAGTGTAGTAACAGCCTCTTCCATGCAGCTTTGTCACTGCCACCCTGAGCATTCACAGTTACAGACATCTAATTGCAGGTAATATATACTGTATATCCTCGCTCAGCGGTGGGATCGCTCCACATGTTGAAGGCTGGTCGCACAGATCACGTTCAGAAGGAGCGTGATGGAGACAGAGACACGGCAACACATCACAGATCCCTGTGACCTTTTCGGAGGACGAACGCGGCTTCAGTCCCGGCCCAGGAAACAGATTTACGGCCAGGCTCGCGCCCGGCGCAGCTTGTTAACATTTCGGAGTGGGCGTTGTGCACTGAAGCGTGAGGCGGCGTTGAGGCGCGGGTTTATATCCTCCTGATGTACGGCGCCCGGTCGCCGCACTGAACGGTCCCTCTGCCGCTCGTCTGATTCGCACCCCGGTACCTCGCTACACCAGGCGGCCATCCGTGTCCAAGTGATTCTTTGGAAAGCCGTCAGACTGCAGCAGAGGGAGGTTTGGCATTCCTCTGAGCTGAAGAAAAGGCAAGGCATTCCCCTCCGCTGTCCTCCTCATCCATCTCTCTCTGCGGCTGTTTGAAGTTGATACAGATACTCGCCACCCGGCGCAGTGCGGGTCAGCGCTGGGTCAGCAGCAGCAGTGCGTACTGCCAGAGAGCGCTGTCATTCTCACCCTGTCCTAATGTCCACCGCCGCACTGCCCCCTCCTCTCTCTCTTTCCTCCTTCTCTCTCTCACTCTCTCTCCAGCTCTCTCTTCAGCTCTCTCACCCCTTTCCTCTATTTCTCTCTATCCTCTTTTTCCCTCCACCTGTCTTTCTCTCTCTCTCTGTCTCTCTCTCTCTCTCTCTCTCTCTCTCTCTCTCTCTCTCTCTCTCTCTCTCTGTCTCTCTCTCTCTCTGTCCATTTCTCAGTCCCTATCTTCCTGCTTAGCTGCTGTGCCCTATTTGAATGCATGTTTATCTTTCATCCTTCCTTCTCTTTTCCCTCTTTCTGTAACCCCCCCGCCCCTGCTCTGGCCAACACATTCCTCATTCTTGCAGCATCTCTCTCTCTCTCTCTCCTTCTGTCTTTCTTCCTTGCCCACACACAGGTCCCAGCCGACTGGAACGTTCACACACACGCACACAGCACACCGTTGTCACAGAATGCACGGGTGCCCTTCACATCTCTTTAATCCGCGTTCGCATTAGTTGCTGTTTCTGCAGCTAAACGTTTGCTGAGGTTATGGACGTTGTGTCGGCAGCCTCGGCTGCCAGGTTTCCTCCCTCCCCATTGGGCATTTGGCTGCGCTGTACGTGTGGATCCATGAGTTCATCTGTGTGTCTCTCCCAGCTGGTTTGCATTTTCCTGCACACTCCATAGCTCCCCTCCCAGAATGAACGTTTGCATTGTGTTTGGGGTTACAGCTGATTCCCCCGACATCTGCACTGGGGAACTGGTTTTGACCAAGACCGCGCTCTGTGACAATTGTTCTGTGCAGGGCGCTGTACTAGTTTCTGATTGATTGATTGGTTTTGGGTCTCATCCACATAACGTTTTCTCAAAATCACTCGGGCAGGAGACCGAAACGGTCATGTTATTACAACAGTAATTTGAGGCAATTAAGCAGAGTGTTTTGAAGAGTACTAAGACCACGAGTTTATGTATACACACGGACAGGTACGCACACACACACACACAGACACACATATGTAATTTCTCTTTTGCTTAATGGACCCAATTATGCTCTCAAACGGCGCTACCACTGTGCCTTATGGCGTGCTCATTGAAATGGTAATGATATTGTTTCTAATGGTGCCTCTTTCATTAATGAAGCACCGGCTGAATTTATTCAAGGCAAATTATGCCTCACGTGGTGGATTATCCCGATCGTGGGGTGGAGGGGTGGGGGGGGGCTGGCAAGCAGCGTTGGATAATTGGGGTGTTTCCTTGGCGATGGACCCCTTCACAAAACAATGGGAGGTGCTACTTGTCTGTGCACTAAGAATAAGGACCTGTGTCTGTGCCCTGTGCCGCCGAAAGCACCCCCTCCTGCTTTGAGATGCATATCAACCAGATCATTGAAGTGATTCATGTTTCACTAATGTGTGTTGCTCTGTAAACTGGGCCCATGTTTCTGTGATATTACACCAGGCACTATGGGCCGCTGATGAAGGGGGACATTCTCAGCCTGTCCCCTACCACGTTCGTAAATGATTTAGGATTTACAGTTTAGAAGGCTACAGTGCCAATACGGAGTTGATAAGATGGGGATTCCTCAGTGGGGCTGTCCACAGTGCGAGGAGAGTGTGGTCCACTTTTGCTGTTTAAGGGTCACAGCAATGAGTCAGGGTTTCTCTGTCTCTCTCTCTCTCACACACACACACACACACACACGCGTATACATACACACAGAACAGGCCTGTGTGTTCTGTGGCTGCTGCAGTTGCTTCCTCTCAGACTGAAAGCAGAGAGCTGTGAATGGAACGGGGGCTGCAGGAGGGCCTCAGTCCTGTGACACTGTATGGCCAGTCTCCATCGACAAGCAGGGGAACAGGGGGGCGGGGGTGGGGACGGGACCCAGGCAGACGCCTGTATCAAGTGAGATGCATGAAAAAGTCTGAACAAATCAGTGCCTCTCTCCAGACTGCCCCGAGCAGGAGAAGAAAAGAAGAAGAAAAGAAAAGGGAGAGGACAGAAGAAAGAGTCCGGCACATTCCTGAGAGGAGGGGAGCGGATTGCATGACACAGGAGCTCTCTGGCCCCTGGTGACGCTCGCGGCCATTACTATCAAGTTCTGTCCCTGAAAACCCCAGCCTGAGAACAACGGCTTCGGCATCTGCCAGAAGTGCAAGCAGGAACCAGGATAGTATTGCAGGCTCGCTGAATGTGTGTGTGTGTGTGTGTGTGTGTGTGTGTGTGTGTGTGTGTGTGTGTGTGTGTGTGTGTGTGTGTGTGTGTGTGTGTGTGTGCGCGCGCGCGCGCGCGAGCACAGCTGAGAGTTCGGAGGAGTCCCTTTAATGTAACACACTATACCCAGCGATACTTCATAGCTATCTCCTTCAAGGGATGTGCAAAACGCACTTCATCACACCCTTGATTAAAGAGCCGCGTTTCCCTCTCTCCAGCGCAGGCCTTGTGGAGCTGGGAGTGGTCTTCGTTTTCAGAAGGAGAGGTTTGTTTGCCAGGCAGGCGCACGGTGGCCAGAGGCAGTCTCCCCGAGCAGATAAGCATCAGCATACCGCCGCTCTGCATATGTAGGTCAGGTTCTAGTGCGGCGGGCCGCTCCAGGTCTCCCGTCGCTTGTTTAGCGTGTTTAATTGGGAAGGCTGAAAACAGGCCTGTCCCGCTTTTTTTTTTTTTTTTTGGCTGCTTTTCGGGTATTAGGTTACGCCTCCGGGACGCGCTTGTCAACGTGATAGAATTTTACAACGGCGCGGTCCAATAAGCCAGGCTGTTTAATTCCGCGCTCTCTCTCTCTTGCACGCAGGGAGACACACGCAAAAAGTAAACCAGACAGGGCGCAGCGGAGGGAACACACTGACGGAAAAATCGCTGGCACATAGCTGCCGTGCCTGAGGAGGAGCGAGCCGGGCCCAGAATAACTCTGTGGGAATGGAAGATGCGGGACCCGGTGACAGACCCCCCCGGACGTGGTGACAGGAGCCTTAGATGGCTATCGGCCCGGCTCAGGGTTCAAGCGCGGGGCGCATGCGGCGGTAGCCGGCGGCCTGGCGGATCCCCGCTGGGAAACTACTGCAACCCTCAGAGGCACCTAAGGCGGGGGATTCATTTCAGAGTCTGACTCACTGTAGCTCATTAAGCGCGGAGCCGTGGCAGTTCTGTGGGAAGAGTGTGTGTGTGTGCGCGTGAGTGTGTGTGAGAGAAAGTTTTCTCCCGGTAGCCCCTCTGCTCTCGGGAAGGAAAGGGGGCAGGCGGGGTGGTAATTATTGTTGATTTCAGGTCAATTACACCCCTTTCTCTGCCTGTGTCCGCGTCGATCGTATCAGCGGAGCTCGGAAGTGTAGCCACGATTAAAGAAGACTCTGCTCAAGAGCGATGTTGCTTCCGTCTGTCAGTGCAAACAGACAAACGGACAGGAGAATGCAAATACAGAGGGACAAAGGAAAGGCCAGCCAGACTGGCAGCCATCGTTAGCAGCGAGCCAAGGCGATGTACCCTTCAAGGGGAGGACAGTTTTGACTCCCCTGACGGGAAATGACTCGGTTGCTGTTTAATAAGGTGTATTCACGGCAATGTTCTGTGAATGGGAAGCAGGGGGACAGGGAGGGAGAAGTTGGGCTGTTGAGTTTCCAAAAGTGGAGAAAAGAGGGGGGACAGAGGGAGTTGAATCTGTGCTGAAAGGGAAATTGAAAAGAAACAGAACATTCAGAGTCAGGTTTCAAAAAATAATAGCTGCACAGAAAAAGAAGAAAAGAAATGGGGCAGGCAAGACTGAGTATATCAGGATTTTTTTTTCCAAGTTGCCCAAAAATGAGAGCAATAGGAAAAAAAAGGCCTGTTAGAAGCACACCACTGTGAGAACATCTGAACACGCACTGCATGTTAAAGCTACCAGCGGCTGCTGTGTCACATTAAGACTCGTATCTGTTACTGGGTAGCGGCTTCTGATTCTTTTGCAGTCTGGAGGGGCTTCGGCCTGGAAAGTTATGCTTTATTGCTGTTGTGGAAACAGCGCATATGTGTGCGGGGCTTATCGGGACCGGGATCAAATTGGGCACGCTGTCCCAGGATGTTGGCGTCTGGGATGGCCTGATGTGGCCTGCCAAGCCTGGCCGTGGGACAGACCCCATCCGCACGGACGTGTCTGCCAGGGGGCCAGGGGGCCAGGGGGACAGGGGGACAGGGCGGCACTTTCCTCCGCGTCCACTAACAGAGACATGAGAGGCTTCTCGATTTTGGATAGGGGCGCGTGTAACGGGGGGAGTGTTTGGTCAGCGGAGCGCTGAGAGTGCTATCCAATGCGCTCCTCCAAGCGCTGGAGTGGGGTGGGCCTGTATTGGATTGTTGTTTTTTTTTTCCTGGAGAGTTCATTAGGGAGCGCTTGCTGCGGGGGCTGTGATTGGCCAGCGGGTTTCCGCGCGCTTGTGTCCGTATCCAGCTCTCCAGCGCTCGTGAAGAGGGCCGTGATTGCTGTAATTGTGCTGTTTATTTGCTCAGCTGAAGTCCTCATCGCAGAAGCCCGCATTGATCACGCTGTGAGAGCAGCTGTTTTAAACAGCCGCACACCTTGCGACCCCCCCGTGAGATAGAATATGTCTTGCAGAGTTCACCTTTCCAGGTCCTTATAGCTGTCATATTTTGATTGAGCTCTCCTGTTTTGCCTGTAAGTAATGTGCTTGAAAATGCACAAGATAATGGGTTGCTGTGTGCAGAGTGAAGTGTTTATGGAGGAAACCTTGCTTTCCCATCTAAAGACACTCCAGGCAGTGCTGTATCCCACATCTGTAACCACAGTGGCACACTCCTGTCAGTTGATGTAATACTGCACTGAGCATGCTCAGACCCTACAGGCATGGAGAAAGAACAAGGTTCTGAGTGATGTCCAGACTGCTGCTGCCCCTGCGTCTGTTCTGTATGTGTGAGCAGGTGTGTGAATGCGTGTCTGTATGTGTGCACGTCTGTCTGTCTGTTCGTCTGTCAGCCTGTGCGTGTGCACGCATGCTTGTATGTGTGCTTGCACTTTAAATTTTCATATGCCATTTCATTTCTCTTCCTCATTATTGTATTTATTGCAGAAAAAGAAAAAAAATGTTCAAATCAGGAAATGAAATTTTCACGGCCTTTTTGCTGCTCCGTACCCTCCTTCTGCCCCGGAGTGCTGTCCACTGGAACAGGTCACACAGGGCATCTGCCGCTTCTTATTAGAGAGATGGGGAGGGGTCTGCAAAGCTTGTGATACAGAACATCTTTTTCCAGGTCAGTAAAGGGTTTGAACCCATAGTATGTGGTATAAGGGGTGGGGAGTGACCCTGCAAAAGGACATTGGGGTATTTACTCGACGGACTAGTGGACTGTGTGTATGTGTATATGTGTGTTGTAGCTGTGAGTATGTGAATGGGTTGTACTGTAGCAGGCATTTTATGGTGGATTTCAGTAAGATGCATGTAGGTGAGCCCCTCCAGAGTGATGGCTGGGGGTAGGGGGTTACCGTGCACACTCCTCTGTCATCGGGGCAGGGGGGTTCCTGCATGGCGGGGAGTGGGGGGGGGTGCTTTGATCCCCTCTCTCTGCTGCTCTTCTCGGGCAGAAACCCTGTGTTTCTGAAGTGCAGATCAGTGCTCTGAAGGAGTGGAGAGACATTATTTCAAGACAGTGTCGTTCCCTTCCATTTTTCTGTCTGATTTCCAGTGGAGGGTTTTGACAATGTCTGAAGAAAGAGGGGCTGAGAAAAGCTCGCGACAGAGGCGAGGTCAGATAGTGTGCGGGGGCCGAAAGGGGCCCGGCTCTCAGAAGGCGTGATGACAGAGCCGCCGACGCCGCGGCCCCAAGCGTTCCGCCGCCTCGCCCGCGTTCACCTCCCCTCTTCCTCCACTTAACCGAGCCCGCAAAAACAGTTTCTCTTTCCCTGACACCTGATCCCTCCCAGCTTAGAATAACCCCTCCGTCATCCATCATTCACTGCTTTAGAGTCCGGTTTTGTTCCAGCACCAGGCTTCTGCCTCCCCTCCCCTCAGAACTCTTTCATTTCCCACTGGAAACGCAGTGAAAAACCCGGGTGGCCAGTTGGGTTTCCTCCTCCGACACGTCCCGGAGAAAGGGGAGAGGGCCCGCGCCCGGTGCCGCGTTACTCAATGGGGGGGGGGGAGGGGGGGTCGGCGAAATCCAAACCAAGGCTTTTATTACTCCTCGTGTCACGGACAGTTGATGTTTAGGAGACGAGCTGGAGAAAGCAGCAAAAGAAAAAAAAATGGCTTTGGAAAAATAGGAGGTGTAATGGTGATATCTTCCGACATGCGGAGCGCCGGCCCTCCTCTCGGTCCAAGACAAACAGCAGTGGGGTCATTCCTCATGGTCGCTTCGCACCGAGAAAGGAGTCGTCCCCCCCAAACACCCCCCACCCCCATCCCGTACCCGGGGCCAACGCAAACAGACGCCCGTCCGACCTCGACGGGCTGTTTATTTTCACCACTTCCATGGTGATATCCGGTCCCAGAGGCTTTCCAAACCAATTAAGAGCGTTACAGCTTTTACACAAGTTGTTTATTAACTAGACTTTGAGGCGAAGTTGACTTGTAAGTGCACCCTGTAACTTTTTTTTTTTTTTATATCCTCAGCCCATCAGTCATTGGGCTTGCTTGTGAGATTTCTGTTCCAGCTTAAGAGAAAAGTTTCTCACAGGGACTTGCTGGATCTCGTGCTGATGTAGGCCCTTTATTCTAAATCTACCGATTCCAAAGCACTTTCACCACAAAGCCCCGGCTTTAACCGCAGCGGGGTCCCAGATGCACGAGTGAGACCGGTGCGGCTCTGTGTGTCCTCTCCGGCTACCCGTAGGAACTTCAAAGCCCGGGCTTAATGGGATAAGCCCTATTGTATGCGGTACAGGTGCGCGGAGTCCTGTAGGATGCAGGAGACCACATAGCTGCATGGCCCCCACTGAAGATCCTTTCAAGATTCTGTCTCCTTTGAGAGATACAAGCGGCAGCGACGTTGATGGCTCTGCTAAATAAACAGGGATGGAATGCAGCTGAAAGGGCAGGATTGAACTTTCTTTCAGACCTCAAGACTTAAAACAGGCCTGTCACCGGCTCGTCCCCTGAAATGTTAATTTGCCTCATGTTCAGAGAAATGTGGGCCCAGGTTCAGCGACCAGGAGTCCAATACAGCGCATCTCAAATCAGCAGCAGATGGCCGCGTTCATTAAATTCCAATGGGTCGTTCCTTTTTCCCTCTGTGTCTTTTAAAGGTTGCCTGCTGAAATCATCTTATCAGACAGGACATCAATATGTGTGTGTGTGTGTGTGTGTGTGTGTGTGTGTGCCTGTTTGTCTATCTGTCTGTCTGTCTGTCTGTGTCCTTGTGTATGTGTGTGTCTGTCTGTCTATATGTCTGTCTGTCTGTCATTGTGTATGTGCATGTGTGTGTGTGTGCGTGTGTATGTGCGTGTGTGTGTGTA
Organism: Megalops cyprinoides; assembly: GCF_013368585.1. Lineage (NCBI taxonomy): Eukaryota > Metazoa > Chordata > Actinopteri > Elopiformes > Megalopidae > Megalops > Megalops cyprinoides. Next base: position 31,721,120 of record NC_050591.1, on the reverse strand, counting down.
TGTGCGTGTGTGCGTGTGTATGTGCGTGTGTGCGCGCGTTTGTGTGTGTGTGTGTGTGTGTATGTGCGTGTGTGTATGTGCGTGTGCGCGCGTGTTTGTGTGTGTGTATGTGCGTGTGTGGGTGTGTATGTGCGTTTGTGTGTGTATAAGTGCATATTTGTTTTGCTGTCCCCCTGCACCCTGAGGAATTTCAGCAGGATCTTCGCCCTCCATCGTGAATACGTGGTAGATTGCAGCTCTTTGCACAAACTAAACAAAAGAGCATGGAGGTGCTCTGAAGCTGCGTTAGAGATGCACCCCCATGCCTCCCTGCTCCGTGTGCCTGCAGGCAGGTCTCGCCAGCATGTACCGGGTGTTGTTTTGCTTTTGAGTTTTCTTTCTCTCCCTTCAACAAACTGCACCCCCATCTGCCCACCCCCCGTGCCCTTCGAAAACATCTGCAGCCCGTATCGCGTTCCTTGCCCGATAGGCAGCCCTGTGCTGAATACAGTGTAGCCTCTTGCGCTGAATCCTCTTATCAGGCCTCTGTTGGCATATTTTGGGTTTCGTAAATAAACACAGGAATTCAGGCTGCGGCGGTGGGGGAATTATTCGTCTGTCGCACAGGGGCTCTCTCTCTCTCTCTCTCCCTCCCTCCCTCTCCTCGGGGATGGTGCTTTGGGAGGAGGGATGGTTCTGGTGCCACAGGGGGCTGTGGGTGAGGCAGGCCTCTCCTGTACCGGCTGGTGGAGGGTTGGCGGGGGACAGCTCCCAGCCCTCGTCATTGGTCCTATTCCCTGTGATTCCCAGGGTTCAGCTGTGTGTGGCAGCCTGCGGTTGTCTGAAATCGTGTTTGTTTTACGGTGTTGTCCCGCATGCCCGCGTGATATTCTGTGTGTGTGTGTGTGTGTGTGTGTGTGTGTGTGTTTTCGAGACGAGACAGAGGAATGTGTTATCTGCACAGTCCCAGGAGTGTTGAGTTGGCAGGCGCAGCGGTGAGCAGATCGTATTGGGCTCGCGGCCGTTCGTGTGCCGTTGTTTGTGTGCTGTCACCCCCCCCCCTCTCTCAGACATGCTGCTTACAAGACAGGCCTTTGTCTTCCTCTGAGTGCAATTCTCAGGCAGACTGGAGGGAAACGAAGGTGAGAGGGCAGTGGTTCCTGCTGCTGGACTTTATTGTTTTACCTGCCAGCTGCTGAATTTCACAATTCACTTTCAGTTGAGTGCAAATTTCACTCAGCCAGACAACTTATACATTACAATTTGGGTTTCAGGAAGAAGGAAAATAAAATAAAATTCTCCCCTCGGTTCCAACTGCTGCTGTTATTCATTCTGTTTCCCCCCATTGTTTTCATTCCATTTTTCATTTAAGTGCCTTGAAAGCGTTCCCTCTCCAGCGAGCGGGCCAAGGGTTGCGCTAACTCCCCCAGCTTGCTTCTTTCCTTCCCTTTTTTCCGTGTAACGCCACAGCCCTGATGAAAAGCGCCACATCGGGCAGCGTGTTGTTGCCGTCTCTTCCGAGAGGTGCCCTTGATTGGCAGGGGCCCCCTCCAGCATCTGCATCGGCCTCCTCGCCCCCACACCCCCAAATTATTCCCCTTGTTCTTTCCTTTTTTTTTTTTAATTTCCCCTGTCCCTCCTCTACCCCGCTCCAGATGGGCCTCGGGTTTTTCTTTCTGAGGAATCCCTCTCCGACACACCGGGGTATTGAGTGCAAACCGCCTGCTTTAGATGTCAGGAATTGCGTTTGTGGGTGATTTTTTTTTTACATTTTTTTTTTATTGCGTGGGTGATCCAGAGGCCCCCACTTCCTCTCCCTTGTCCTCAGAGATACCTGCTCAGCAGATCCGAGCTCCACTGCAATAACCCCAGGGTAATAAACAAGAAAATATGTGTTCCAATTTAACAGTAAGCTTCTGATGAGCAGACACGCACATACAGTATTATACACACAGGGCGTGTCGCGTACTTTTTAGTTCACCAGGCCCAGTTGCATCTGAATAGTCCAGATAGGCCATGTGACGTGTCTCAGCCAATCCGAGGTGCACCTGGTGTGCGGAGAGGAAAGCAACTCCCCATATCTGCACTTCCTCAAGTCAAGTCAAGAGAGCTTTATTGTTGGCCCATCGATATAGAAGTACACAGTAGTGTTGGAAATAACATTTCACTGTGACCCATGGTGGTACAGTTAGAGAGTGCAAGACAAAGACAATGGGAGAAGTGCAAAAAGACAATAAGACAGTAGAAAGACAATAAAAAGTCAATAAATAACAAGACAATAAATAGACAAAGTGTGTGACAGGCAGAAGTATGCAAGTAACAGTTTAAATTGTAAACAGTTGCAATGGTTCAATTGTTCAATTTCAATATATATTTACCAAAATGAAATACAAAAATGTGTGTGTATGTTTGTGTGAATTGTTATTATATAAGCATAATTAACTTTGGGAACAAGTGGGCATGTTTTCATCTTAAATACAGTGATAAGGCTCTACCTTTTTTTGTCCTTTTTTGTGCATGAATGTGACATGTGTCCTGGATCTGAGCAGGAGCTGAGCAGCTGGTGGAGGAAGGAGAGCACATTTTGGACCTGAAATGTTTTCCATGCATGAAAGTTTGGGGGTGGGATGAAAGCTTTTGAGGTAAATATTTGACTGGCGAGTTTCCATGTCAGCGTGTGAGGGGATGAGCCAGGCTCCGCCTCCACGGCCAGGGGGACAGAGCTACAGAGTAAATACAGGGTGTAAACATATGAGGAGGTATGTGGAATAAACCTTCATCAGCGATAGGGGGAACAGAGGAAGCTCCTTCATGTTACGTTACGTTACATTATGTTACATTAATTTAGCACACTCTCCTGAACGCAGCTGCCACCCTGGTTCGGCTGGTGTTCGGCCTCCGCAGTGACCCCGTGAGGTTGCTCCTCTATCCCCCCGTCGGCCGTGGCCCTCATCATAGCCCGTCTGTTGAGACTGCGAATCACAAGCAAATGCTCTTAAAAACTGAAGCGTTTCCTCCCAGCGCAGTAAATCTCCAGGATATTTTGGAATCTACTGTACGTTCGCACAGCAGTCTTAAATATCGCCCTCCGGCTCGGCTCGGGCTCCGTGCCCCGGAGAGAGGGGTCGTAAATCACCATCCGGGATGTTTTTCGATGTTAACAGTAGCAAAGTAGCCCATAAAACAAAAAAAAAGGGGGGGGGGGTTCTACGCCTGCACTTTTGGTTGGATTCACAATAACCTGCACCCCAACAGCAGCTGATAATCACATCACCTTAGGTTGCGTATCAGTGTGTTCGTACCTGTAGGTCTAATCTTTGACATGTGTCCGTGCGCATTCATTTCTGTGTGATGCAGTTTTTCAGCTGGGAAATGAGCACAGAGTTAGTGTTTACTTCTCTTTCTACATTTAAACTCATCTCTTTCCTTCTCTTTCAGTCTCTCCCTTTCTAGTTTGTTTTCCTCTCTCCCCCCTGCACATCTTTCTCTCTCCCTTTCTCTTTCCCTCACTCTGTCCTCCCTCCCCATCTCTCTCTCTCCCTCTCCCCCTCTCTCCCCCTCTTTTCCTCTCTCTCTCCCTTGCCCTCTCTCTTTCCCTCGCTCTCTCCTCCCTCCCCATCTCTCTCTCTCTCGCTCTCTCCTCCCTCCCCATCTCTCTCTCCCTCTCTCTCTCTCTCTCTCTCTCTCTCCCCCCCCCCCCCCCCCCCCCTCTCACTCTGTAGCTGATGCTGTGATGCAGATCCTCCACACACGGTGCTGTGGATAGCGTTTCATCTTCTCCCGGCTCATCTGGTAGAGATTAGGGGCCATGTGGAAGCCATTGGGACGGGGACGCTTTGCTGATCAGGAGAAGATGTGCCCCCTCTAAACCCTCATGCACATGTTCACGGCATGGGCTGCCCGTTTGGTCCGGCTCGCCCCCGCTTACCTTCCTTATCCTCTCTCTGTTTCTCTCACTCCAATTCTGCTCTGTTCTCCCCACCTTCTTTACTCCTTTCTCCCTCCTCACCCCCTTACATGATTTGTTTTTCCCACAAGTGTGACTCTATTCCATTTTTATTCCGTACTCAGTACTATATTCTAGATTCTCATCTATTCTGATCTATTCTTTTCTATTCTCCACTCCTCTCACCCTCTCTCCCCCCTCTCTCCCTCTCTCTCTCTCTCTCACCCTCTCACCCTCTCTCCTCTCTCCTCCCTCTCTCCTTCTCTCTCTCCCTCACCCTCTCACCCTCTCTCCACTCTCCTCCCTCTCTCCCTCTCTCTCTCTCACCCTCTCACCCTCTCTCCTCCCTCTCCCTCTCTCTCTTTCTCTCTCTCTCTCTCTCTCTCTCTCTCTCTCTCTCTTTCTCTCTCTCTCACCCTCTCTCCTCCCTCTCCCTCTCTCTCTCTCTCTCTCTCTCTCTTCCCTCTCTCTCTTTCTCTCTCTCTCTCTCTCTCTTTTTCTCCCTCTCCCTCTCTCTCTCTCTGTCTCTCTTTCTCTCCCTCTCTCTCTCTCTGTCTCTCTTTCTCTCCCTCTCCCTCTCTCTCTCTCTCTCTCTCTCTCTCTGCCTCCGTGTCTCGGTGTGTGTCTGATGAAAGGAGTGGGCTTGGTGTGGTGGGGAGGCTGGGAGGGCAGTGCTGTGCCGAGCCGTGCTGTGCCGTTCCGTACCGTGCTGAAAGGCTGAAGCATCTGCTGTAGCTCTCTGAGAGGGCAGTGCTGTGCCGAGCCGGGCTGTGCCGTTCCGTACCGTGCTGAAAGGCTGAAGCATCTGCTGCTGTAGCTCTCTGAGAGGGCAGTGCTGTGCCGAGCCGGGCTGTGCCGAGCCGTGCTGTGCCGTTCCGTACCGTGCTGAAAGGCTGAAGCATCTGCTGTAGCTCTCTGGGAGGGCAGTGCTGTGCCGAGCCGTGCTGTGCCGTTCCGTACCGTGCTGAAAGGCTGAAGCATCTGCTGTAGCTCTGTTCCCCTGTGTTTTTCTTCACCCTTCCTCTCTTTCTTTAAACAGCCCGTATGGCCTTTCTGCCCTGGTCTGCCTTTAAATCCCGATTTAATGCCAAACGTTCAGCTTCCTCTGCAGACCACCAAATGGATCGCCCTGTAGGCCATTTTCGTCTCTACTTTCTGACACTTTTCCGGTCCAACATGCGCGTGCACAGACAAACACACACACATGACATGAAATGGTAATGTTTTTAGTTTTCCATTGAGTTTGGTGTCTCTTATGCCTATTGGAACATCAGCATTAGTATGACATTATTTTAATTTTTGTTTTATTTTTTGGAGCACCCATGAAGTCTTGAAGGGCTACCTTTTCAGAGGAAATTAAAGCCCACCAACAGTACCTCTCTTGTCAAATGTATTCAAATACACACACAACCACACACACACACACACACAGTATCTACATAGAATCTACTTGGAGGATGAAGTTGTGTTTTGGTAGCTGTTATTTGTGAAACCCTGCCAAGTGCAGCTGTGTGCCAGCACTACCAGCCAGAATGGGGTTGTTTATTGTACGTACAGGATCTAATATAAACCCAGCTCATATCGTTCCAATTCAGCTTCAAGACACTTGCGGTTCAATTATTGCTCACTCTCACAAATAATTTGTATCGGTAACCTTTCCTTTCCAGGAAACCTTTATTGTTTCTCTTCAAATGTATGGATAAATTCAGGGCTCTAAACAGACTGTGGGAGGCGGCAACTCAGAGCTGGGGGACTGTGCCTCCGAACACGGAGTCCTTAATTGATGATTAAACAGATAAATCCGCAACAGATGCCTTTGTTACGGGATCCGCGGAGGGGGGGCGCGGGGTCAGATTCCTCTCTGTGGGGAGGCAGCGGGGTAATTGTGCAGACAGTCCCCACATTTGCACTAAAAATGCCTTCAGAGCAGTAGGTAACCCTCCCTCCTTCCCTCCCTCCCTCCCTCCCTCTCTCGCTCTCTCTCGCCTGCTCTGCTCCGCGTATCAGCGGTGGGTAACGTTCCACCTCAGTCAACGACTCACTGCAGGTTTAAAAGTACAAAACAAAAAAAAGCCCTTGCAACAAGTTGAGGACAACATCAAAAAGTCGACAGAGATAGCGGGCTCTCAGAGTGTTCAGAGATTCAGAAATAGCTCAACGCGTGGTGCTCCCACCGTGATGCTGCTTTCATTTCGTTTCTCTGCCGCCACCAACAGAGCTCTGTGCCACACAGCTGCCTTTGACAAGCGCTGTTTTTGCTCATTGGCTGCAGGGACTGTAGAGATCAGTTCGTCTCACTCATTCCTTTTCGTAAAGCATACGTGATTTCTGAACCCTCGTCTTCATGTCTCTGGGTGACACCCCCCACCCCCTCCGTTCTTCAGCCACATCCTCGGATGGAGGTGGTGAACGTGAGGTCCCTCTCTGGTGTGGAGTCAGCAGCTGCGAGCCCTGTGCCGTGGTTACGGGGGTGAGGGGTGGGCTGGCGGGGGTTCCGGGGGCCAGGAATGTTAATTGGGACGATTGTTTTAATAAGACGCCGGGTGCAGATGCTGCGTGGGTGGGTGGTGGAGCGGTGCATTGTGGGTAGCGAGGCTGACGGTGTCAGGTGTCTGTAGCTCCGGGGACAAGCTCTACCCCACATGCTATAATGTCTCCCATTAGCTAATTGCACATTCTGACCCTGTTCTTCTCTCACCCCGGGCGTCCACACCCAGCTGCCTGCTCGATTGCATGGTGTACAAAGAGCTGCTTGAATCCGAGTTTTGAACGTCGGAGTGAAGTTTGGAATTGAGGGAGATTGTGCAGGGTGGAATGTCAGGGAGAGATTCCCACCGTTTCAGGCCCAACTCACCACAGTGGGGGCGTGAGCTTGTCTGTGCTCCGCTCTTTCACAGGGCTGTATCAAGTCGGCGGTGAAAACCATTTCTGTTGGAGACTCCGAGTCTCCACCGCTCCGCCGTGCCAGTGCGTATTCAGGGGAGACGAGCCGGCCGCCTCAGAGTAAAGAGAAGCAGCGATACAGGAGGGGGGAGAGGGGTCGCTCAGCCGGGATGTTCGCGGGCGCTCCCCGCATGCTGCGTGTGCGGCACCGGCTCTCGGAACGCCCCCGAATCTGCGCACATGTGCAGAACAGGCCTTGGCCCTGCCCTGGGACTCCTCTGCACGGGGAAATTTATTTGCGCAGATTAAATAAAAAAAAAAGGTGTAATTCGAATAGCATACCCCCAAATAACAATTCCAGCTGCGCCGTGCTAAACGGATTAGGCCTTCTTGCTGCAGTTTGTCTGTTTATGGTTTTCGGCGCGGCGAGCGCGTAAAGGGATTTGCTGTGATTAGCTTGCTGCTGGGCGGCAGGGACAGAAGGTGCAGTAACGCGCTGCATCAGGGAGAGGCCTGGCTGTGCAGGGAGCCGTCGTTACGGCAGACGAATCCTGTTGCATTGTTGTCTCCGGGCCTGGGCCAGTCGCAGGAATGCGCTGCACACCCCCTTGCGCATACATGTGTGTGCTGGTATTGTGCATGCTTGAGCACGAACTGTACATGGATGTGCATGTCCACAATTGCGTGTGTATACTTAGGATAAAGTAATGAGAATGAGTTTGCAGTGATGTATGGAAAAATAATGCCAACAGTACTTCTGTCTGCCAGATCAGGTCACAGTGAGCAGCAGAACATGCACACACACACACCACACACACACACACACCACACAAACACACACACACACCACACACACCACACACCACACACACCACACTCACACACACACACCACACACACCACACTCACACACACACACACACACACACACACACACACACACACACACCACACTCACACACACACACACACACATACACCACACACACACACATACACCACACTCACACACACACCACACACACCACACACACACACACACACACACACACACACACACACACACACACACACCTGACACAATCAGGTGGAAAGATGACGGAGGCCTTGTATCACTGAAATAAGAAAAGCTACAGAAACTACTAAAAGGAGGATGAGTAGTGGTAGTTATTGTGGTGTGATATAGCGAGCAGAAGCGCTAAAGCACGGCTGAGGTTCTGGGCGGTCTCATGACGGAGCGGAGCGGAGCGCAGCGCAGTGCTGTGAGTGTAGGCGACAGATCTCTTCACCCCAGATCACACGCTGACGCCCGGGCCCTAACCCTGCTGGTGCGGCCTCTGGACCCGGCCGTGTGTGTGTGAGAGGACCAGCTGTGTCTCCCACAGCCTCCAGCTGTCCCCACGCACAGAGGGAGTGGGTCAGTGAGAGAAAGAGAAACTCAATTTGTGCATTTTTTTTTTTTTTGGTAAGTTTTCCAAGTTCATAAGTTCATGTTGAACATAACAAACATGTTATGCTGTAATGCTTTGTTAATGCTTTTAGAATATGTGCCGCGTTGTATTGCATGCCAGCAAAGCATTTCGAGCTTGAACTTGAACTTTGAAGAGGAAAGGGAGGGGGGAAAGTGAGTGGGAGAGGCAGTGAGGTATTAAGTGTGAGAGAGAGAGAGACGCTGGATGGGGTACATGGGGCCTGGGGTTGGTTGAAGAGTGGTGCTCGGTTAGGGAGCGCATGTGTTTTTTAAAGCCTGCGGACTGGGGGGGGCATCAGGGCGGCAGAGTTCCAGTCTGCCACCCAATGAAACGAGCCTGGCAGCCCTGTCTGGGTGCAGCATTTACATTTACATTTATTTATTTAGCAGACGCTTTTATCCAAAGCGACTTACAAAAGTGCATACAGTAGGTACAGCGACAGTACGGGGACAGGATGTGTACAGTTCCACAATGAGACAGTTCTCAGCTGAGAGCAAGGTCTGTTTGAGGACGCAGTACTATCAGATTTTTACAATTACAGCCTAAAGGGCAACTAGTACGATATACTTTCGAACGGCAAACTTCAACAACTTCAAAACGGCGCAATGAGCGTCAGGGTTAAGGCGGCAACAAGAGACAAAATTTAAAAGCACAATTTAAAAAGCACAGCAATTTTTAAAAAGCACAGCAATTTACAGCACTGGTGGGCAGGGGGGGGGCAGCAATTGTGTGCTGGGTCAGTCCAGGTAGAGTCTGAAGAGGTGCGTCTTCAGGCCCCGTCTGAAGGACTGGGGTGAAGGAGCTGTCCGTAGCGAGACCGGGAGTTCGTTCCACCACTGGGGAGCGATGTAGGCGAAACGCCGATGTCTGGCAGAACGAGCACCTCCTGCCTTGACCATGCAGGGAGCAAGGCGTCCAGTTGCTGCTGAGCGTAGGGGTCGGGCTGGTGTGTAGGGCTGGATGAGTTCTTGGAGGTAGGCAGGGGCTGTCCTGTTGACTGCAGAGAAGGCGAGGGTCAGGGTCTTGAATCTGATCCTGGCAGCGACAGGAAGCCAGTGGAGGGATTTCAGCAGGGGAGTAACATGGGAGAATTTGGGGAGGTTGAAGATCAGTCGGGCAGCTGCATTCTGGATGAGCTGGAGAGGGTGGGTGGTGCATGCTGGGAGGCCTGCAAGGAGAGCGTTGCAGTAGTCCAGTCGAGGGAGAACTGTGGCCTGGATAAGGAGCTGCGTCGCGTATGTGGTTAGGAACGGGCGAATCCTCCTGATGTTGTGGAGGAGGAATCGGCAGGTCCGTGACGTGCGAGCAATGTACTCCTTGAAGTCCAGGTTGCTGTCGAGGGTGATGCCCAAGCTCTTTGCTGTCCGAGAGGATGGTATTGTGGTGCCATCGAAGGTGATGGAAAGGTCATGCAGGGGGGAAGGGCCGGCTGGGATGAAGAGGAGATCCGTTTTACGGAGGTTCAGCTTCAGGTGGTGGGATGTCATCCATTTGGAGATGTCAGCCAGGCATGCAGAGATTCTTTCGTTGACCTGGGGGGTAGAGGGAGGGAAAGAGAAAAAGAGTTGGATGTCGTCAGCATAGCAGTGATAGGAGAAACCATGCGATTTGATAACTGAGCCAAGAGAGTTAATATAAATTGAGAAGAGTAGGGGTCCTAGTACTGAACCCTGTGGGACTCCTGTAGTGAGGGGGGTGGGTGCAGAGGTGGAGCCTTTCCAGTAGATCTGGGAAGATCTACCAGTCAGGTAGGACATGAACCAGGAGAGGGCAGTTCCAGAGATGCCCATCTCAGACAGCTTTGATAATAGTGTCTGGTGGTTGACTGTATCGAAAGCAGCAGTGACCTTTCCAGATAAATCCTCGTCTCGACCAGCGAGGAGGATGCTGAGGCAGCCGCGTATGTGCGGGTTCAGATTGCAGTTCATTTTGAAACATCCAGAACATTTAAACTGCTGACTCTAAATGTATACATAAAAGGGTGTCATGGTGCAGGAGTGGACAGAAATGTACACTGTAGTCTGGAGTTGAATCAAATACCACCACATCATTCAAGGCTCTCTCACTAGATGTAGAGGTGATTCGGGATGCTGTGAAGATGACTCTCACAGCTGCTTGGTCATTTTTACTCTTTTCAAAAGCTGCAGGTTCAATGTATAGTTGTGCAGGCATTGTTTTACGGCTAGAGCAGTTAAAACTAATTCCCTATAGATTTTACTATGCATTTTGTTCATGCAATTATTAATGTCTTATGCTGCCTCTTAGCTAACTATACTAAACAACCCGGTAATAGCAGTAGTCTTTCACACTCAGCAGTTCGGTTATATGCAGTCCTGGGTTATTCACATAGCCAGAGCTGTGAACTGTATTTTATTTTAACACCACCGTGACAGCTGGGCCACTAGCAAGCAAGCACATTCTCACATTCATACGTTATGTCTGCGAGGGTGTCCATGTTTGCAGGGTGATGCAGGGTAATGTTCTCCTTCTGGTGAATTTGATTGGACAGCTCCCTGAGTGTTTTGTAACCGTCTGTGGGTTCCGTGAGGGCAGGTTAGTCAGTATGGATCGAAGGTCTGACCAGACATGAGCTGTTCAGACACGGACGCTTGTGGCTGTAGACGTACAGCAGGAGTTGGGTAGGCCATCGTTTCGCCAGCCTGTTTCCTCCCTGATGCGATGATGATGATGATGAGAGTAATGATGATGATGATAATATGTATTATAGCACCTTTCCTGCAAGGCGGTTGAAGTGCTTTACAAAGGACAAGGCAAGGTGGGAAGAAACAGGTAAAAGAATAGGTTAGTAATTATGAGAAAATTAAAAGCATGCTTATGTAATAATTTATAAGATAAAACACAAATCACTGAAAACAAAAGGTAAATTAACAGCAAGCTTGTAAAAATAGGTTTTTAAAGGGATTTAATAGAATATAGGCTACTGAATCTGCGGCCTGTATGCCATCAGGGAGGCTATTCCAGAGGCTGGGAGGAAGTGAAAAGGATCCGTCTCCCTGGATATCAACCTCAGATGGATGAGGCACTTTCCTGGCCAGCAGGGGCGTGTCAGGCAGGAAAGGAGCGAGCATGTACTGACAGACGCATGGTGTGCCACTGGAATAATGCTCCACTACAATGTTGATGGTACTCCATTGAGGAAAGAGGAAAACATGCCATGGATTTTAGTCACACCCTCATGGCCACACACACACATACATACACACACACGCACACGCACACACACACACGCGAATGCATGCTTTGAATTTCCTTCTTCCTTATTGTTTATGATTATTTGAAACCCCCGGAGTGCTCGTCCTTAATGAGAACAGCTCCCTGTAAGATTGGAATGTGGTTTGAGTTTCTGCCCCCGTGTTGTGTAAACTGAATGTTCGGTTTGCCGGGGGGCTGCACCGTGATGAATAGGGTATTATTGAGCAACCGATAACCATAATATCAGACCATAATAACCGAGCATTTGCAAAACAGCCTGATGTCGGGCCCTTTCGGTTACCGGTGCGGTAATGGCTTGCATATGCTGTGCCACGCTGCTCAGATGGCTGAACCTGAGCCACGGTGCAAAGCGGTCATGTTCTGAGGAGGAGCACGCATGTGTGTTGGTATGTTTAAAATAAGTCAAAGACATAGCCATACTCGCTCTTAAGTGAATTTGAAATTCAACTGTTTGTTTGTATAGTTGAGTTACGTGGTCGCTCTGTCCTGCGGGGTTCTCGGATTGAGCACGCTGTCACGCACAGAATTGAATTCCTGTGATGTCATAGGTACCAGGTTATGAAGGGGGGTGATGGGGTACCCCATGAAGAGTCGATAGTCCCATAGGGAAGGGGAGCGGGGGCAGAGGTCCAGAGGGATGGAGTAACATTCCTCTCCCAGCCAAAAAGCACTCCATTGGTTTCTTTATTTTAGGCCAGGTCCTTCTCTCTAGCACTCCAATCAAAGAGGCACTGTTTATTGAACTAAGAAGTGCCAAGTCTCACACGCACATAAAACTCCTACTCCTGCCCCTGTCTGTCCTTTGCTGCTGTTCCCTCCTCCCACTCTCCCTCTCTTTCTCTCTCTCTCTCTCCCTCTCCACTACTCCATTTACCGACCCGAAGAAAAGAGTTATGAATGTGAAAATAAATACACGCGGATCAATGGGCCCTCTGTCTGCTCGGCGGTGTCCCGGGCTGGTGGGGGGGGGGGGGGGGGGGGGGGGTTTGGGCGCTCCAGCGTGCGGGTAATGGGCTGTTACCGCACCGCTCTCGGTGGCTGACTGAGGTCCAAGTCTCTGTGGCGCTGTGCCTCGGCTCCGCTCCCGATCCCCTGATCACCCACGTGCAGAACGCTGCAATTCCTGCCTGAAGGTTTTTTTAATCCAGTCCCGGCTGCCAGCGAGCGCATACCAAGTTGCTGGGTTTGGACGGAGCGTCCTGCTCCAAGCGGGAGGTGCGGGAGTTCACAGAGGGTATCTGCGGCCGCTGCCAGCGTGTGTGCGTCATGCTCCATCTTTAACCGGATCGATAACGGCCGTTTAAAGGCAGAGATCGATAAAGATCGTTTAGAAGACACGTACACGTCCTCTTCCCGGTGCTGTCCTCAGTCACACTCTCTCTCAAGTGAGGGAGGGCTGAGGCGCTAAAAATGAAGGATTGGATTTGCTGCATTCAGTTGCCTCTCATTTCACAGCCCACAGGCTTATTCTCTGTTTCCAATTAGACATTATTAGCTATTGTTCAAATAAAAATAAAACTCCAGGTGTTATTGTCTATTTCTGTGTCCTGGCCCCAGGTTATGATGTCATAGCCATGCCTGCTCCCTCAGTGGCCGTCCCCTCTCTATGACCTCACCGTGGTCAGAGTGGTGACAGGTGTTTGGCTTCACCGCTCACAGTGTTTTGGTGGAGTCTGCTGGAGCTGGTGGGTGTCTCACCTGTGTAAGCTGGGCTGAGTGCTTCCATTCTTTTGCTCTTCTAGTATTTGGTCTCACAAAAGAGGTTTTATAGCCTGATCGCAAATCGGCTGTCTGACTGATTTTTTTTTTTTTTTTTGATGGCGCCGCTGACAAAACATAAACAAATTAGAATTAAATTATAGAATAATTGAATTTAGTGGCGGCTGCGCTCTCTCTCTCTCTCCCCCACACTGCCAACAATAACAGCACTTTGAAAATGTGATTTCAGTATCATTCTCTCGGCCTCCCTGAAGGCTAACGAAGCACTGCGGAGAGCTAATGAAAGCCCTTTATACGGCAGACACATTTAGACACATCGGCTCTGGTGATTCACTCCCCGGTGCAGGAGCTGTGAAAGCTATGGGGTAGGCCAACCATGTGTGACATCACAGGGCTCTGTACTCCGTAAGCTCCGCCCCCTTTCTGCGACTTGTACTGCATGAGCTCCTAACACCTGTAACCCATGGTGAAGGGTGACCTATTTTCCCTCCTCCTGCTTCAGCGAGGAGCGTGTGCTCATTCTCCGCTCCACTGTCTGTTTATGTCTGCATTGCTGGGGTTCACTGTAATGTTTAGCCCTGGGGGCCCCTCCGCTGAGCACGCTCATTTGGGCCCCCGGCGCCGGAGTATTGAGTGTCTCTTCTGCAGCTCTGCGGGGAGTGAGGGATGAGCTCAGAACTCAGGAACGATGGGGGGGATTGTGGGTGGGAAGGGGAGGCTGCCATGTCGAATCTCCTATCAGGGGTGGGGCGACAGGGTCATAGAGGTTGGGTGGGGGGGGTGTTTGTCAGGGATAGTTATTACCAGAGAGGGATTCATGGACAGTACAGAACATGAACACACATGTGCACACGCACACGCACACGCACACACACACACACACACACACACACACACAGACACATACACATACACATACACACACACACACACACACACACACACACACACACACACACACACACACACACATACACACACACACACACACACACACACACACACACACACACAGATTGAACCGTTAACCCTGGCCACAGAACCCCAGCAGCCATCAGGAATCGGACAGCCTTAACACACCATGCCGGGGGGGGTGGGGGCTTTCCCTTTGAAGTGGGCCGAGGGGGCCCGCTGTGAGCTCGGAGGAGGGTAGAGAGAGCGAGGGATCAGGTGCGGGGGAAAAAAGACAGAGGGAAAGAGCAGGAGGTGTCGGACCCACAGGGCCGGGGCCGTGGGCGAGCTGGATCGCTTCAGTATGCGAGCTCTCAAAGAGCCTCCTGGCCCAGTGCTTAGCAGTACAGCCCCTGGGCTTTGGTTAAACAGTCCAGATTCTCTCCCTCTCACTTCACAGCTAATGAGATTGCGGTATCGATCGATCCAGCAGATGGGGGGCTGGGAGGATGTCTCCTGCTCTTTTTATTTTCTTTTTTTTCCCTTTGAATGAAGGAGGCTGTCAGAGTTGGATTCCGAAGAACAAGAGAAAGTGATTGTAAACGTGGGAGGGCTGAAGGATGGGGTGAGAGAGAGAGCGAAAGAGAGAGACATGTCAGGGATGGGTGATGGGGGGGGGGGGGGGTGGAGAAGTGAAATGAGGTAGGGTTTGAGCAGAGCCTGGTGAGTGAGGTGTGACGGGTGGGAGTGGCCTGCGTACTCTGACGTCACCAACCACCAATGAGCAGGCACACTCTGGTGGTGTGGAAAAGTTGTCCTCTCACGCACTGTACAATACAGGGCCAGACTGTCCTGCCACACACGTACACACACTAATTGCTGTATAGTGCAAAGTGTCGGGATATCTGTCTCTGTCAACACTTAAACACTTGGAGGTGTGAAGAAGAGGTATTGAAGTGTCATCTTGTGGGCCTGGTGTTGTCCCTCTCCACTGGAGTGGTGTGCTGTCAGAGAACTCACAGTGAGAGAGCTTTGCATTCAGTACATAACAGCTCTGTTCTTTTAACTGTAAATACTACTGATTCACACAGCAGACACACTCTTCCAGGGCGCCTTGATTATACATATTCCACACTTACACTTCTGTGGTATTCACCGAAGTAATTTAGGTGAAGTACAGTGGGTAGTGGCCCACACAGGATTCGAACACACAACCTTGCGGTTGAAAGTCCAGTGCCATTATGCCACACCGGAACAAAATGTGAAGGTCATGCACTGTGCACTCTGTGGGGGTGTCCGCAGGGGCTGATGGGAAATTGAACAGGCATATTACGCATCTCATAAGGAATGTGACGGGGCAGGCAGCTGCTTCCTCTAGTTGGGCGATCAGATGTGTAATGATTGACAGCTTTGATCAGAGGGGCCTGGGCCTATTGATGCTTTGGGTGGTATTAGTGGGGGGGTGCTGGATGTGCGTGTGTGTGTGGGGGGTGGGAGGTGCTGGGCGTGTGTGTGCGTGTGAGGGGGGTGCTGGGTGTGGGTGTGTGTGTGTGTGTGGGTGTGTGGGTGGGGGGGGGGGGTGCTGGGTGAGTGTGTGCGTGCGTGTGTGTGGGGGGGGGGGGGGGGGGGGGGGGGGGGGGGGGGGGGTGCTGGGCGTGTGTGTGTGTGAGGGGGGTGCTGGGTGTGTGTGTGGGTGGGGGGGGGGGGGGGGCTGCTGGGTGAGTGTGTGCGTGCGTGTGTGTGTGTGTGTGTGTGGGTGTGTGTGGGTGGGGGGGGGGGGGGTGCGGGGTGAGTGTGTGCGTGCGTGTGTGTGGTGCTGGGGTTCACCGTAGTGAGTTGATTGTAATTTGTTTTCCTCCCTTCCATCGTGTTTGTCAGTCATCTGCCCGTTCCCGTTCCTGTGATGGAGAAACGCGGCAAGTCTGGAGAAAAAAAGAAAAAGATGGAGAAGAAAGAACTGAAACAGTCGGAGCAATCTGGCAGCGATTAGCCGCTTGGTACTTTCTCACTGTTCCTGTAGCGTTTTCCGCTCTGGCTTTAATCCCCTCCCGTTATTTACGACTTTGCTCCTCTGGCCGACGTGTCGGCTCAAACGAGGGAAATTTGTCCTGTTCATCAGAAGCAGAAGTGTGCTCGTTGCCTGGGTGAGTGACACGCTGAAATGAAATGTTTTCCTCCACCACTCCTCGTCTCCTCCTCTCCCTCTCTTTCTTCTCTGTCCTCCTCTCTAATATAGAAAGATAACCTCTGGTTTCAGAGTGAGCCTTGGATACTGGAACACAAACGCTGTGTTTTTTTCAGTGTTTTTTTTTTCTTCCTGTGCTTTTGTACAAAGCTCCAGCTCCCCGATGGGCCTTTTTTAATACTTGTGAAGATTTGGGTGGAAGCTTAAAGTAATCCATTTAATTTCCTCCTAACAAAGCTCATTTGATCATCCCTCTCTGGCTTGTGTGCGGAATTAAGTCTTCATTTTCATTAATGTCGGAGGCACAGCCCGGGAATCTCATTTTAATTTGACATTTCGGCATCTGTTTTCAATTTCCCCCTGGAGAAAAGTACAGGGGCGAAGACGTAACCCATGAATTTTTTGGGAGAGCGGCGACTGGCAGTGGCCTACCTTGTTAATGGAGTCCTACTGTATGGGAGACGATAATGGATAATTGTGTTAGCCTGCGTGCAGCGCTCGTGTGCTACTGTGCACTCTAGTGTTATTTGTCAGCCCTGAAGTTCCTGCCTGAGGAAGCTTGCAGGCTGCAGTTGGACAGCGAGACGACTGTGATTCTGTGCTATGGAAAGACGAGAGAGAGAGCGCTATCTGCGGTGGAGGACAGAGAGAGACGCAGTTGACACAGGACAGGTTTCAGCCTCAATGTATCCAGGCTAGGACGTGGGTTCATTGTTGAATTCTTGTTGACATTGTTTTCTGAAAACAAAATTACTTCCGAGCTTTGACAGTTGTGAGCTGAACTTCTGATAATTCTTCAGAGAACCGCTTCAGGTGGACCTTTAAAATAAAAGGCATTTTTGAACCGAGAGTCATTAACTGCAGCTGAAATGTACTTATCGCCACAGAATAAATAATTCCAGAATTCCATTATTACCTCAATTCAATCTAACAACAGAGCATTGTCCTTATCAACAGTAAGCAAGTGTTACATATATATTTATTATACCTTCCCAGATGTATTTCTGAAGAACTTTGATCTTCTGAAGAAACATTGAGTTACATAATTCCTAAGTTCTTAAAAAAGAAACTTGAATGTCCTAAAAAAAATATGACACTTGTTCAAGTATTTCACTGGGAGATAAGGAACCGAGGGAATGCTGTTTTGATTAAAAAGAGGTGTTCGACACAAGGCCCAAGGCCCCCCTCACGATTCGGCTCCTCCCCGAAAGACCCAGGAAACATTACTGCAGAGGGAACAGCTGCAGCCTCGCATGAGGGACGTGGAGGGACAGAGAGATGATGCTGGCTCACTCCCCCTGACACACACAGAACAGCATGCAGCAGGTCAGGGGATGGAATAATACCATGGAGGAAAGAGGGACAGGCCTACCCTCAGAGGGCATCCTTTTGAGGGGGGAGGCATTGGGCAGAGCCTCCGGTTTCAGTCTAAAATGAGAAGCAGGTTAACCATTGCAATGCTGGTCTGCAATGAGACGCTTGGACTTGCAGGTGAAGGTACAGGTACATCAGGGTGGTTTCTCTCTCCCCGACTCTCTGGATCACAGTTTCTCACTGGCGATGCCAGGAATGGAGCAGATGTTCAGGGTGGGATGACGGTTGTGTCAGCAGCACGTTGGTGAGTGGGGGGGTGTTTGAGACAGGAGGCGAGGGGTGAGGAGGAGCGGGGGTCTGTGTGGGGCTCTGTGTGTGGCGCTGGTGTACGCAGCAGGGGCGGCAGGCGTCCCGGGCTCTCGCCCCGCAGTAAAGCTGCTCACACTCTCAGGGAACGCGAGTGCACGTGCAGGAATGCCTTTACAGCGCGCCGCTGGAGGCCGGAGCCCCGCGGTGAGCGCTCAGAGCGCTGTTACCAGCCAGCGAAACGCACCGCCCCTCTGCTGCGGACGTGTGGCAGAGCAGGGTGAGGGCCCGCTCTCTGCACGCTGTGATCTGCACGCTTTATGTTTGGAATCGCGGTGCCTTCGGATTATCACAAAGCATTCCAGATGGTATGCAAATAAGCAGGCCTGTTATTTATGCTTATATGTTTGCATCTGTGCATCCATCATATTAATTATTCATGAACATTATATGAAATGTTCTATATAGGTATATTATAGAACACATTATATATGCCTTTCATTTGTTTTAATATGGAAAAAGACAAAGAAGCTAATTTTAAATCCCTCGGGTTTACAAACCAAAAATATTTCAGTCTGTCCAGCCCTTATGCAGCAACATCAATCTCTCTCTCTGCTAATCACACTGCTGATACTTCAGTGAAAACTATTCTTGATCAATTGAACACACAAACACAGTCTCTAAAAAGTAGTAGATATCATGTATTTATTTTGTGCTGAGCTGGTCTCATTTGAATGTCAATCTGTTCCTAACTGGCAGAGGTGTTGTGAACAGCTTCACAGTGCATTCTGAACGCTGAAGGCAGTTAGGAACAAAGCTCACACTCACACTGTCTGAGCACAGAAATCAGTATTTCATTACATACATCACATACATGGTCTAAATAATCGAGAAAGATGACATTTAGACCTGTAAAACATTCTGATATGGGAAATATATGCAAAAGTGGATCATTGGTTAGAGGACCTTTGCTTTGTCTAATTGCCGCCATGCTTAGGTCAGTGCTTATAAATGGCCAGCCGTAACCTTTGACCTGTGAAGTTCACCTTCAGCAGACTACACTGCTGTGCTGTTGCTGCGCAGACCGTAACGCTGAGAGTTTAACATGTTCAATTGGAATGAGGCTTGGAAAGAATCAGAACAAGAACACTTAATCGTGGTTGGATTATGCTGAATTTATCCAGAGATAAACAGCACTTTGCTCTTTCGACATCAGTACAGGGCCAAGATGCATGCCTCTTAAGAGCAGTAACCGCTTGCAGATAATTTGCTGCTGGCTGTATGAAGTTGTGGTTGTTGTTTATATCTAATACAGCTATACATACATATATCTTTAAAAAGAAGTGATATATATAAAATATATATTTAAGGGGTCCTCATTTATCTTAAAGGTTAATACTCTTATGTGTACCATATAATCCTGACTGCCACTTGGAAGTGCACCTGAACTCGAATCGTTTGTCAGAGTATCTGACACATTGGAATAGAGTCACCTTAATTGGGGAGAGAACAGGAGGAACACCTACCTCCTGTCTGAATGGACTGAGCAGTCTGTCC
This sequence comes from Megalops cyprinoides, assembly GCF_013368585.1. Lineage (NCBI taxonomy): Eukaryota > Metazoa > Chordata > Actinopteri > Elopiformes > Megalopidae > Megalops > Megalops cyprinoides. The sequence continues at coordinate 31,701,634 of NC_050591.1, read as the reverse complement.
AGCAGTTGAGTTCAGCTCTCCTCTCTCTCTCTGTCTTTCTTTAAAAAAGGGGGGAAAAGTGTCACGCTGTGAACTTACAAGCAGCAGAAAGTGGTGTCTCAGCTCTGTAATGGCCAATTAAGCGCTTAAAGGATTTAGGCAAGAATTTGTTGGCCGTGAGGAGTTCAGGTTTCCTGGTGTGCGTCTTCACTTTGATCGCCGATGGAGGTTGCCGTGGCGATGGGGTCCAGGTTCAGCGCATGACAGGGGAGGTGTGGGAGGGATCTGTTCATCACAACACATACACACACACACACACACGCACATACACACACACACAAACCTGTAGACAGTTTCGCTTGCAGGGCCAGTGCAGCTGTGTCCTCACCCTTTTCATTTACCTGCTAACAGGTGTGGAATTCTCCACTCGCAGCCAATCTGGAGTGTATTTGAAGGCGCGAACACAGAAAGGGAGAGGAGAAATGAGAGCCGTGATTGAAGCTGAACTTTTTAATACTTTTCAATAGCACTACAGCTGTCAGGTGCAGAGTAGCCCCCATCTCCTGGTGCAGAATCTGCAGAGCCTCACACTCTGTCAGAGTGAAATACCTGCAGTCGATACGCACCTGCCGAGCACGTGTCGCACTTTGTCATCCCTCTGCAGGGTAGCCCCGGGGGAGGTCAAAGTTCACCGGTCCGGGAATGCCGCTCTGAGAGGGCATTTACCGAAGGGTCCTGGATTATGTAGCGAGGGCGCAAGCTTATCGCTGCCTCGCTGCCCCTCTGTGTATCTCTCCGTCTGTTTAAAGGCCGTATTTCTCCGTCTCGTTGATCGGCGTGCGCAATTTCTGCCCTGACAGTTTAGCTGTCGGTTAATAGCCGACGCCGACGGCAGAATGAGTCTCCAGGGAGTCTCTACGGACGGACCACCGCCATCCAGCTGCAGTGCGGTAATGAATCGCATTTACAGCGTGATTTTTTTTCCCCTCAAAGTTAGGAAGCCGTCTTTAAACGCGAGGGGATATTTATGTGCTTCCTCCTTATCCTGCTCGGCCCTTTGTTGTTCTTAGATCCCTGCGCTTGTTTATAGCGCCTTTCCCCGAGTCTCCCTCCCTGTTTGCTGAACGTCGGGCCGAAAGATGATTAGTGACGGCACAGGCAGTCCGTCTCACATTTACGGCCAAAAACGGAAAGACAGGGGCAGGGCAATTAACCGTGAAGAGGGGGAGAGATGGAGGGGATCGAGAATTTCCCAAATTTATGAGAACATATTGTCCCCAGAGTCATGGCTGTGAGTATGTATATCTCGGCTGGGAAAATAATCACTGGCCTTCACGTCTCTGTAATGAAGTCAAATGGACTGGATGGTGTTCGAGTTTTTTTTTTCCTCCCCAATTTCTCGGTTCCCTGGCTTAAATTGGTGACAGTTTTTTTTCCATCTTTCGCAACATCAGTCTGGCAGCTGTGTGAAAAAAAAACAAAAAAAAATCTTATAACAGAGTTGGCTGAACATGGCGAGACGGAAGCAGTTTAATTTCACCGCTTCAGTGAGTTGCGCCTTCCTTCTCAGCTCATCTTGGGGCATATTGGTTAAACAAAGGGCTGGTGGCAGGTTGCGTTTTTCTGGCAAACGTCCTCACGACTTGTGCCGAGATTAAATGAGGCCTCGCGCAAGTCATTCATTGTCTTCAGAAATTCATTTCCTGTTGTCACATTTGGTCAATGCAGTGTTTTCTCCCTGTTTGCCTCTGTGCAGTGCTGTGTGCGTGTTTCTGGGGTGTATTTTTCCTCACTGATGGGTCTTTAATCTGTTCAAATGAAGAGCCGCCACAGAACTGTGTTTTCCTATAATCGGTTAACGACACTTAGGAAACGCTAGCCTCTAATTGCAGTGCCTGCAGAATAAAGTAGGCCGGTAAATATTAACCAGCAGATGTGAGATGTGTTTATTCTTTTCTTTTTTTTCTCTCGCTCTCTCTGCTTACTGCTCACTTCAGAGCTCCAGGACTCATGAATCTGAAGATGGGGCAAATATTTGTCAAGTGTATCTGGTGTGAGGGGAGTTAAACCGACATCCCAACTGAAGAAAAAACCCTGTTTCATCTGTCTGGGAGAATGGTGTGTGTTTTTGGCTGTCCCTCTCACGAACCCGGTACTGTGATGGTGTGAACGGGGTCCTTCTGAACACCCCCCCCCCCCTTTTTTGTGAGCCCTTTATAAAAGGAACACTCAAAACAAGGCATTCCATTGAAGCATCCTGGCAAGGTAGCACAAATTATTCTAAATCAAAAACAAGTCAAAAATCAGAGACAGACAAAAGACTTCCTGTCTTCTTTGTGAATCATGGATATCCTACAGGGAATGTAAAAACACCAGCTTGGGGACATACGCTACAAGAGGTGTCCGTCGTCTCGTGTTTCACACTTTCACACCCCTGCGTCTGGGTTTGCTCTGAGCGGAGCCGGCATTCACAGGCGGCGGTGTCGATGTCACAGGCGTCTCCTGACACGGCCGTGACCTCTGACCTGCTGCAGGCCGGATGCAGACCTTGTTTGTGTCATGCTGCCATGTGCGTGCTGGGCTCCGTCTGGCTCTGTGTTAGAGGCCGGTGATTATCTGCAGGAACGGGTGATAGCTCAACAAGCTGGAGGCAGCCTTCGGCAACGCAGTCTCTGTGTCACAGCGAACTCCCGTGTCCTCTCTGTCACTCCTCGCTGCGACCGTGCTGCGGGACCGGTTTAGAATAATGACAGCCTCGGCTCTCAGGGTGACAGTTTGGTGCCACCGGCGTTCACGCGCCACTCTATTGTTGATTGTTTCTGAAAGCGCGGGCCCCGGCCTGTGAGCTTGACACAACACAGCCTCCGCCCCAACAATGACCTGCAAGTGACACTAACAGTGATGTAACGGTCTAGCCACGCGGGGGGAATTTTTAGGTGCCCGAATGTGGAAGCAAAGTGCGCAGCGTTGCTGCTGTGGGGTTTCTGGGGGCGTTTGGCAAAGCGGTTTGTTGTCTGATGCCTCTGGTGCCAAAGCGTGCTGTCATCGTTCCTCTCAGACGCCAGCGCAGAGACAGGCCTTTAACCCTTTCCTCTCCCTCTCTCCCTCCCGCAGTTCTCCGGGATGACTTCCGGCAGAACCCGTCGGACGTGATGGTGGCGGCGGGCGAGCCGGCGGTGATGGAATGCCAGCCCCCCCGCGGGCACCCCGAGCCCACCATCTCCTGGAAGAAGGACGGCGCCAACATTGACGACCGGGACGAGCGCATCACGGTGAGGGGCAGGGCCGAGGCGTGACCGGGGGTGGAGTTAACCGGGGACAACGTGGAACGTGATTGGACAGTATAAAAGGAGGCTGGACCAGGAGGTTGAGCGTTGTTGAGATTCTAGGGGTTGCTGGAGCAGTCAGGGAGGCATGCTTGAATAGTGGGCTGCACCGCTGACCTCTGCACTTTGCCCCCCTATTCATCCACTGCAGTCAGTTCATACCAGAACTGCTCAAATCTGACAGCTGGGCCCTCTGCTACACTGAAAAAAGAGCTGAATGTGGAAAAAGAGCGAGAGAGAGTGAGAGAGAAAGAGTAGCGATAAGGAGAAAAGAGGGGCAAGAAGTGCAAAAATAAGCCACAGCCGTACAGCCAGTACAGAAGGCAACTGATTCTGGAGGGAATTTTTTAAGGAGGGGTGCACCTGAGAGTTCAGTCTATTCATTCACTTGTGATCTATAAATTGATCATTGATACCAAATTACTTTTTGTGTGTATACACACACACACACACACACACACAAAACACATACATTTGTGACAGCACGTTACAAATAGCGCACGCCAAGTCAACGGCAGCTACTGCATCTGTTTTAACACTTAATGAGCTCTGCATACAATCAGTCAGGCCCCATTAATTACATAAGTGAACTCTGATTAAAGATCCTTTCGGGTGGCGTGTGAAATAAGGCAGTAAATGCGGGAGGTGTGGAGGAGGAAGGGTCTGCAGCTCAGCAGAAATCAGCGTGCGCGGAGGAGGGAAAGTTCAGCTCGGCGGCCCTCTGCGGCCGCAAGCCACAAGCCTCTGATTTATCGAGCTCTCTGAGGCGCAGCTACCAATTAGTCTTTCTTAATTAAGAGCGTGGTGGGAGGAGCCGAGGTATCAATCACACCTACCTCCCCCCCCTCGTTAAAGAGGTCCGACCTTGCCAGTCCCGGGACCGTTCTTAACGAGGTGTGGCACTTCGGTTTAATGCGTTTGTTTTTAAGGAGGGGCCCGCATAAGGTCATTGTTTTTAATCAAACCGACGGGGCCGGAGCAGGGCATCCAAGTCGGCGCCCGCGCTAACGAGGGTGGGAGGAGGGAGGGTGAAGGGGGGGGGGGTGAGGAACGGGCGCTTTGAAGAGGGGCAGAAATGTGTGCAGCACATTCTCCATCTGCAACGCAACATGCATATTAGAGAGGACGCTCTTCTGATGGCTAAGGCCTTGCTCTCTGCCCGTCTGGCCCAAGTCATTCATTACCGTGAACGCACGCCCATAAAGTCCACGCTCCGTGTCATTAGCGCTCTGTGGCTAAACTTATTTAGCCATTTGCGCACATTTGTCTTCTCCCCCCAGCCCACCCGTCCCCACCTTTCAGTTATATTAAGGAAAGGATAAATGCACTCCACAGCTCTTTGCAACAGGCAGGGCGGTCAGCTCAGGTGAAACTGATAGATAACCAAACCGCCGAGCGCCAAGGAAAAAACGGCACATGTTCAAGCAATATCTCAAAAGAAAACCGATGGTTCTTCAGCTCAGCACCGCAAAGCTGTGTGCAATTCCTTTGGGGATTTAAAAAATACCTTGTCTCTTTATCCACGTGAAAAAAACTGGCTCTTTTTGGGACCATTATGTTCAATAAAACTGATAAATCTGCTCATAATTACCCAAGGAAAGGCAGCGATTTATGGTTGCTGGCCGGCTCTGCACATGGCTGAGCAGCATTTCCAGAGGGGGTTTGCTCAGGGCATGAGCTGAACTCAGACTCTGTAACAGGAGAATCTCTCGCTGCGGCCCACTCTCTGCCCGCTAGCAGCCCCCTGGAAGATTAAAGTCTTACGCCTGGCAGTTGCACGGCGTGATTAAAAGAAACAAGCACATAATCTGCTTCAGATTGAATCAAATCATACCTGTCGCCGGGTTCAGCCGTCACTTTCGGACTCACGGAAAGCTGCTTTGTCAAGCATGGAGTTATTGAAGTAAGTGTGTGTGTGTGTGTGTGTGTGTGTGTGTGTGTGTGTGTGTTTGTTTGTTTGTTTGTTTGTTTGTTTGTTTGTTCTCCCAGGGCAGTGGCGCTGGGACCTGTAATCTGTCTCTGCACCTGAGAGAACAAAGACACCACACCCTCAGAATCCCTGTCATCAGCATTCTTTACACACATCAGGCTGCTTTTGAAGCACCTGCAATTCACTCCTCCCCTTCTCTCTCTCTCTCTCTCTCTCTCACACACACACACGCACACGCACACGCACACGCACACGCACACACACAAGGATATAAATGCACAGATGGACACGCATACACATACACGCGCACACATACTTCATGCTCCTGTGTATGTGCATGCATGCCTTGCTTGTGTGCCTCTGTCTCTGTGTTTCTGTGCGCGCGTGTGTGTGTATCTGTATGTGTATGTGTGCATGTGTGTGTGTGTCTGTATGTGTATGTGTGCATGTGTGTGTGTATCTGTATGTGTATGTGTGCATGTGTGTGTGTATCTGTATGTGTGCGCGTGTGTGTGTATCTGTATGTGTATGTGTGCATGTGTGTGTGTATCTGTATGTGTGCGCGTGTGTGTGTATCTGTATGTGTGCGCGTGTGTGTGTATCTGTATGTGTATGTGTGCATGTGTGTGTGTGTCTGTATGTGTATGTGTGCATGTGTGTGTGTATCTGTATGTGTGCGCGTGTGTGTGTATCTGTATGTGTGCGCGTGTGTGTGTATCTGTATGTGTATGTGTGCATGTGTGTGTGTGTCTGTATGTGTATGTGTGCATGTGTGTGTGTATCTGTATGTGTGCGCGTGTGTGTGTATCTGTATGTGTATGTGTGCATGTGTGTGTGTATCTGTATGTGTGCGCGTGTGTGTGTATCTGTATGTGTATGTGTGCATGTGTGTGTGTATCTGTATGTGTATGTGTGCATGTGTGTGTGTATCTGTATGTGTGCGCGTGTGTGTGTATCTGTATGTGTGCGCGTGTGTGTGTATCTGTATGTGTATGTGTGCATGTGTGTGTGTATCTGTATGTGTATGTGTGCATGTGTGTGTGTATCTGTATGTGTGCGCGTGTGTGTATCTGTATGTGTATGTGTGCATGTGGTCTTGCCTGTGTGCGTGCACCAGTGTGATTAAGCTTCAGGGAGAGTAGAATGGAGACAGCACCCGCATGGTACGCTGCTGTTAATTTGTGATACAAAGCTGCTACTCTTCCTTTATCTCCCGTGTAGCGCTCTCTGATGGACAGGCCCGATCGCTCCGCTTTGGTGAAAGGGAGGCGTCGGGAGGGGGCAGGAAGCAGCACAAAGGGACTTTCTTTTCATCCTCGCCAGGCTCCTAATTAGGCCTTCCTCTTTCAGACGGTAGCCACGAGACTTTGAAGGACATGCTTCGTCTGCCCAAATATGACAGCTCCACGCATCTGTGTGCGTTTATCCCCATCCAGTCTGCCAGCGTGTCTGTGTGTCTGTCTCTTTGTGAGCACATTTCTTCCTTATTTGTCGGCGATTTGGTGGTGCTTGCCTTCTCCCACGGGGAAAGAGTGTTTTACAGTAAAGCGGCTATTCGGCTCCCCTGAAGTTAAGTCACGGTGAAGTAATGACCTGGATCTAACTGAAATTAGTCCATCTGCAGAGCGGTCAGGTAACGGTCAGGAGGCAGTGTTCATTTCTCCAACAGCTGGGGCAGCAAACGGTCATAAACTCAAGAGCAGAAATGCGAGGATCGCCTTCATGGGAAAAAAACATCAGTTAAGAAAGTGACATAGCTTTCACAGTAGTAGGTGGCACAACCCTGCAAGCAGTGTTTGAGTGAATACAGAAATTGGCCATGAAGGCAAATGGAATGTTCTGGAATTTAGGGAACATCTGAAGAACCCTGTTCAAAGGAGTTGGGGTTCTTTGTGTTTCTGCACAGTGGTAACATTCTGTTTACAGCCACTATGTTGTAATGATGTAGAATGTGTTCAGGCAGTAGGCAGTAAAATGCATTCACACATGCACACAGTGACGCTCTGGAATTTTCCAAAACTATGGTATGACTCCAAGAATGAAAGGGAGAAAAGCTTGCCTTTGAAAACTAATTTCAGCATCCTAGCTTCCCTTTATCCTTTTTTTATTAGAAAGCTCCTGCGTAATGATTTTTATAAGATTTCGGCCCCGCAGTGGAACTGTCAGAAGTTTCCCAAAAGAGCTCTGGTTATCTGTATCAGTTCAGCGTAGAGGGGCTCAGTGTTTCAGGCAGTTAATTGGCTGTGACATTGGCAGTGATCCTCGTAGCTTTAAACACAGACGGGATTCACCCAGGACAGATAGAGTATATGTGATTTCTGCGTGCTCCACACTCTTAAGCAATGCATTCGTTATGCAGTTATTCTGAACTCTGATAGTTGGGGAAAATGTACAGTCTGATTCCCACCCTGGTATTCCTTTTTTCTTATATTACATTACGCTACACATTAAATTGTTTTAGCTGGATGTTTTCTAAATATTTTGAAAACTGCATATTATGTGTTGTTACTTTTACATCATTCTAAATCAAATGGTATTTTGACAACATTGAACTGAAGTCAGTAAGACTCTGCATAAAATTGAATAAGGTGAATAGTCCTACCAGTATATTCGACCTCGCATGTCAGGATTTTCGGGGTGAAGGTCAGTGTCTCTTTATCATTCATGTGTGTCATGTTTTCCTGTTGAGCCCCCCAGGCTCTTACAGTGAAGGTGTCCGTTACAGTCACTGGGTTGAGGAGCTGGTCTGTGGGATGAAGCACCTAATGTGATTTCTAAGCTTCTGTGGTGCGTGGAGATCAGTGGGGCTGCGGCTGCCGTTGTCTCGGCTCACCTGTGATTGGCAGGGCCGCAGGGGCTGACAGGTGAGACTGATTGCGATCTGCAGTGCTGTTGAGTGCCTCTCAACAAAGTGACTCACCTGGCCTCTGATGAAGGCCCTCAGGGGAAGTAACCGCCGCTCCACATGCAAAACCGCGGCTGCACTGCATTACCAATGCACGATTAGTTTAAGAGGAGTATTTAGAAGATCAATTATTGATTTTCACATTAAAAAAAAGTAGTCGAGCATCCCGCCCTGCCAATATGATTATGACAGTATTGACCAAACTTGTTTAGCATAGCCACAGAGGCGACTGAGCTATACATTCACTGAGCGTGCACAGGATGGTACAGAACAGCCCTAGTGGTGTGTGAGGGTACTGCAGTGGGTCTCAGCTGGGTCTTGTCCGAGTTGGTCTGACAGTTGATAGACAAAGTGAAATGACCTCCTTCGCGTTCCAAACTGGAGGGACAGCTGGAAAGACACAAACAGTTTACTGTGCAAGGTTAAACTGTTTCTGCCATTTCCTCTCTCATCCTCAGCGGGAAAAAAAGGTTTAGGAATGATGGCTCTTAACACGCCACAGCCTTCCTCCTCTGTTTTGCTCAGTCCATTGCTGACACAACTTCACATGGACCAGTAATTGAATGTATGATCTAACTCCTGAGATCAAAGGCACACAACCTTATTTCAATATCTTTTTAACTTGTAGAAGGTTTGTATGCTCTGGGGCATGCTGGGTACTTATTCTTAATATTGTTTCTCATGCTCCCCTTCTCTCTCACTCTCTCCTCCTCTCACTCTCTCTCTCTCCCTCCGTCTCTCGTCTCTCTCCATCTTTCTCCCTCTCTCTCTCTTTTCTCTCCTCCCTCTCCCTCTCTCTCTCCTCTCCTCCTCGCTTGCCTTTTTCCCCTGTCTCTCAGATCCGCGGTGGGAAGCTGATGATCACCAACGCCAGGAAGAGTGACGCCGGGAAGTACGTCTGCGTGGGGACCAACATGGTGGGCGAGCGGGAGAGCGAGATCGCCGAGCTCACCGTGCTGGGTATGTGGCGACGCCTGTCCGCCTGTCGGTCCGTCCGTCCGTTTGTCCTCAAAGAAAACGGGGAATCAAATGTTCAGACATGTCTGCGTGCCTGCATGATCAAAGAGAGGCCCGCCTCTTTGATTTTCTGTTCTGGTCCGTGCGGCTAATGAAAAGTATTGCACAAGAAGGACCCTTTCCCATATATGGTCGTGGGGTCCCCTGGCTTCCTGTTACCCCTCCCCTACGGCGCCCAGCTGTGGCTTGTTTCACCACATGAGAAAGCTGACCCCGGTTCAGCCGTCCCGGCACCGAAGCAGCTGCCCTGACCCAGACCGCTGGCCTCAGAGCTGTCCACTTCGCTTCCTCTTCCTCCCGCCTCTCCAGAGTTCCCTCCACAGCCGCCGGCCTGCCGAGTGCCTCGGCGCAGATATCTGTAATAAAAGAATAAAAATGAATGATAACAGAATAACAGCACTGATGGAAGAAACAGATTGGTGGAAATGTCCTGGGGGCGTGTGGGGGGGGGGGCGGTTTGAATAAAGGCCGCAGTGTACTGGAGCTGGAGAGACCCGAATGTAGTTTTATTAAGGCTTTTTTTTTTTTTTTTCCTTCTTGGTCGTCTCTGTTTGGGGATTTGAATCTGGGGTCAGAATATGCAGAGCGAAGGAATTTTTGATCCCAGGGAAATATTAAAAAACAAACATTGGAGGGAAAAAGGCACATTAGAAGAATTAGGAAATCCTCTAAGTGGTCCCCCTGGACCGGCCTGGGCGTGAGCGTTTCTGCTTTGGGGAATTAAGATGGGGGGGGGGGGCAGCTGGATAAAGATCCTCTCACATTTCACAGACTGCTATTCCCCGTTCAGTTCAGCTCCTAACTGTACTGCGAGCCAAGGATAGGATGACCGGCGGCCGACCTTTGAGATTGGCCTGGCGGGAGAGGGAGAGGGAGAGGGTGCGGGCACGGGCGCGGGTGCGGGTGCCCCCCCGATGGGCAGCTAACGGTGGTGGCGGTGTGTGTCCCATTTGCAGAGCGGCCCAGCTTCGTGAAGAGACCCAGCAGCCAGGTGGTTCTGGTGGACTCGAGCGTGGAGTTCCGGTGCGAGGCCCGGGGCGACCCGGTCCCCACGGTGCGCTGGAGGAAGGAGGACGGGGACCTGCCCAAAGGGAGGTGGGTACCGGGCGGGAGCGCTCATTCCCTGCGTCTGTATGTCTCTGTTACATTACATTATTAGCAGACTTATCTTATTAGACTTAATGTTATCCGTTTATTCTGCTGGATATTTACTGAGGGAGTTGTGGGTTAAGTACCTTGCCTAAGGGTACAGCAGCAGTGTTCCAGCAGGGAATCGAATTAGCAACCTTTCAGTTACGAGTTCCGTTCCTTAACCACTATGCTACACCGCCACCCCAAAAGCTGTTCCTGTTCCGCATGTGGTTCTGATCGCGCGGCACCTTTCTGCGGCTCCAGGTTCGAGATCCGGGAGGACCACACGCTGAAGGTGCGGCGTGTGACGTCGGCGGACGTGGGCTCCTACACCTGCGTGGCGGAGAACATGGTGGGCAAGGCGGAGGCATCGGCCACGCTCACCGTCCACGGTAGGACCCGGCGCCTTCCCCCTGCGCTGTGCTCACCTTTACACACCTTCACACACCTATACTCACGTTTACACACCTTTAACCACCTTCAGACCCCTAACTCACGTTTACACACCTTTAACCACCTTCAGACCCCTAACTCACGTTTACACACCTTTAACCACCTTCAGACCCCTAACTCACGTTTACACACCTTTAAGCACCTTCAGACCCCTAACTCACGTTTACACACCTTTAACCACCTTCACACACCTATACTCACGTTTACACACCTTTAACCACCTTCAGACCCCTGTACTCACATTTCCACACCTTTAACCACCTTCACATACGACTGCTCCGCTACACGCACCTGGAAGCACCTTCAGACACCCGTACTCTGCTTCACACACTTTTAACCACCTGCGCACACCTGTACTCCACTTCACACACCTGGAAGCACCTTCACACAGCTGTTAAAACATCTTTTTACACCTGAACCCCTTATTGCATCCCTGTGTTCACACATGTGCTTAACTGTACAAATGTCCTCATCTTTGCACGCTTATATTTGGCTTTAAAGAGCTGTACTCACTGTTAAACTCTTGTACTCACCTGCTGTACTGTGTGCACTGAGAGGTCAGAACACTGTTGGACACACAGATGTATGTATGCGTCTGCTGAATGCTGACTCCACAATGCTGAGAAGCGTACGTAGATGGGCAGATGGGCAGATGGGCAAGTTTAGCACCAGATTTGTAGTAGAGGACGCTGAAGTATTAGGGTCATTTACTGGACCAGGGTGTGACGATCGATTGAAGAGCTGGAGTAGTTGGAGTCTGGAGGGTCATGGCTTGGAATCTCTAGCTGGATGCTAATGTTCTACCTTAACATGGCAAATTAGTTTCATAATGTGAAAGCTGGGCAGAATGCTTGCAAGCGTCATCCAAAATAAGGATCACTTTAAAAAAAGAAGGGAGTGGGTGTAATATGTTCTAAAAACCCTTCTGCCTGGAGTTTCAAGGCTCTGCATTTTCCAGGCTAACGTGCTGCTCAGCACAGCACTAAAACACATTGTTATTAGTAAACAGGCTCTGTAAATATTACATGACTAATAAAATATTAAAGCAACCGATGAGTGAGAAGAATTGGCAAATTAATAACTGGCCCAGTGTGGGTAAATGTGTGAACAGGGTAAGAGGCAATGTGTGAAGAGCATCCTTATGCCTGTGCTGGTGCATACCTGAAGCATTTGGTGGGGGGGGGCTCTGTATTTAGTGAAATCCTATACTGTTATGCGATTATATGGTAAACATGCCTTACAGTTCAGTAAGCGCTTGTAAGCAGAATATAAACAGCCTGTGCTGACAGAATGCCACAGAGCGTGAACATTCAACAAGGACACGTTTACTGGAGCAGGGGTCTGTGTCTGCGAATTCTCCCATGAGTCCGAGGGACACCGGTGCCGGGACGGGGGAGTTGCTCAGTGAGGCATTGATGGGGGGTAGGTAGGGGGGGCGGAGGGGTGTTGGCAGGGTCCAGTTCGTTCACAGCTGTAGCGGAGCTTTATGGGGTTTTTTGGGGGCGGATGAGGGATGGGGGGGGGGGGGGGTTTTGTCTGGGTGGATGAGGTCAGTGTTGTAAACAGCCCTCACAGGCGGGGAGGGGGTGGTAAAAAGGCAGGGAATTTAAATTCCGCCGCCAAGCCCGTCCGCACCCCGCTGAAGTGCCCCCCCCCCCCCCATTACGGGCTCTCGCAGACAGGCAGATACTCAATCTCCCCTCATCCGCACTCCGCAATTACTCCCTCATTCACTCGGCAAGGCGGCCCCATCGGTGCGGGTCCCGGCTCCTATTGTTCAGTAGTATCGCGCATTACCGCTGATGTCTCCATCCCCCCCCCGTCTCTCCCCAATCCGAGGCTTTGCAGAGTCTGCTAATGAGAAGGAAGCAGCTCTGATGGCCATTATGTTGAGATGCAGTAACTTAAAAGCCTGGCTGAAAGAAGAACCTCAAATTTGTGAAAAGTGCCTGCCGGTTTATTTATTCTATTTTTTTGAAGCCGCTGGTGTTACTCAGACAAAGTGACTCTTTACCCCAGCTTGACAGGCTGAGTCAGAGTCTGACAGCTGGGTTCTGAATGTGCCGTACGTGTCCCCCCGGCTGCTGTCGGCCGCTCGGCGTAGCTCTCAATCCTCCCTCGCCGCCCTGAGCCCGCTCCCGTCACCCTCGTAGAGGCCTGGACAGGAAGTGACAGAAGCTGACAGCGAGTGACGGTCGGTGGCCTGTCGTGTCCCGTCGATGGCGCCAAAGTGATCGGCACATGCCGTCACAAGGGCAGGGACGAGACCCAGGCTCCTCCCCCTGATGTCGGAATCCAATCGGCGGCTTGTTTCACTGAGGTTCCGTGAGGCGAAGCACGGAGAGAGCTCGCCCCCCTCCTCCCCCCCCCCCCCCCCGACCCCCGGTGTCCCACCCTGACCCCCTGTCACCAAGCTCCAGCGAGCGGGGACAGCCGTGGCCACGCAGGCTTCTGCGTAATTAAAGGCGAGCCAGCTTCAGTCCCACGGCAGGAAATGACATGTTTCTAATTACTGACTCGGGGAAGAAAAGGGAAGCGGGGGTTAATTGTGGGTCTGGGGGGGGGGGGGGGGGGGGTAGATAGCAGAGGAAGGAGAAGGGCATCTGCGTTCTCCATCTAACCTCGGCCCTCTCTGCTTTCTTTTTGCTTTCTTTTGTTCCTGCGATTGCTGGCTGACTGTGTGTTACCCGGTGTGACCTACCACGCTGTCAGGAGGGGGGGGGGGGGGGGGTGAATGACAAGAACGGTAGTGATCTGACAATCTTTTTGCCCAGAGTACATCCCAGTTTTTCTTTTTCTTTTTTTGTGTGTCCTCTGAGATTGCCGTCAGAGGAAAGGAGACATAACAAAATGACTGTCTGACAAATTTGTTACCTTATCTGCAGCGATGCTCGTAGCTTGAGATCGCCGTAATAAGATGAGGGAGCACGTGAAGGGAAGGGGATGAGCCTTTTCAGATTGTTCAGTGGACTTCTCTGCCTGGCTTTTCTGGGGTTGTGTTCTGCATTTTGCAGTTGGCTGTATGGCCCAACACACCCTCTGAATTTAAATGAGACAGATTCCTCCCTATTCCCCCTTCTATGGCCTCTTCCGTGTTGGGTCTCATGTAGTCAGTCTTTACCTTCTCTCTCCATTTCCCTCTTTCCTGGTGATCCTGTATCTCTCAGTTCATTCAGACTGAATTTAATTGAATTCAGACGACTTCATTACTATGAATTGCATTCCTGTACATGCCAGCATAGCTGGCAAATGAGAAAATTCAACAACTGTGAATTTAATTATGAATTTAAAAAAATACGGTGGCAAGAATAGTGCACTGTCAATCAAACAAAAAAAATAATTCTGTCACACTCTGTGTGCCTGTGTGTTTGTCTCTCTCACACACACACACACACACACACACACACACACACACCCATACTCATACTCATGCGATTGATAGAATATAACAGAAAGCCACTGCCTCAAGCACAGTGTGATTGGCTCATAGAACATCTCCCCCAAAATGACACCGTCGCAGTTTGCTCCTGCTAACAAGAAGACCACAGGGCTGAAAGCTTTGATGTTCCTTCAGTAGTGAAAAATGTGAATTGTGCTGTTACGTTGCGATTCTGAGATACTTAAACTGAGCACCTTGTGTTTGAGAACAGTGACAGTCTGCACTACCTCCATCCTGGGATATAGCACCTTCTAAGAAATGACCAAGTAGCCACTTAACTCAGTTGTAATCAAAGCTAACAAAAAACTGCCTACCATAGAGTCGCTCTGGATAGAGTCGCGTCTGCTAAATGCAAATCATAGATAAATATATATTGGGTAACCTTTCAGTTTTCCTGCTACCATAGTTACCAGTATCAGTATGAGTAGATATCATAGTTATCAGTATCAGCATGAATGATTGACACAGGAAAACTAGTTATGAAGAATACAAGAATTGTGTATTTTTAATTACATATTCATCTATTACATTTTACAACATATTTTCAAATATCAGAAATTTAGAATTAATGCCTGTGACAGTAAATTCATACATGAAGTGACAAAATAATGCCTTGAATTTTCACAAACAGTACCTACTTGAATCTGCAGTTTCACTGAAATTCACTGTTGTCTCTGTGGTGAAAATTAGCTTTCCTTTTAATAGTCCAGGTGACAAAAGAACTAAACGGAACCCGCCTTAGTGCTCCATTTTCCACGAAAAGCACAACCTGAAGGAGGGAAGGACAGTTTAAACATTGCAAAGGGAGCAGGAAGTGGTCTAATTGATGTGTTTATTCCTCGGGAGAGAAGAGCACATCTACCCTCACAGCGTTAGCCCGGGAAGTCAAAAGAAAATAAAGCCCTTCTCAGCATGCCTCAGATAAATGACGCTCTTCTTAAAGTGTGTTATTATTTGGCTGTCTGTGCTCCACTGAAGGCTGTCTGTGTTTGCCTTTTTTCTTTTTTTTTTTTTTTTGCAACACAGAACTTTCCGAAGACCAACTCAGTCTGGCCATAAATTTGTCAGATTTTAGTGTTTCAGTTTTTAATGTGTCGTAAAAAGGCATTTCGGGCACCTGAGGAAGGGGGGGGGGGGGGGGGCAGAAGGAGATTCTGTGGAGGGCTGTTTATTGTAGACAGGGTTGGAGTTTCATTGCGTGCATCTTATCTCTGCATTCTCATGCGTTGGGATTGGGGGTTGAAGCCTCCAGCCACTGCCATTGCCTGTCACACACCCCTCGGTCACGATACACCCTCCTCTACCTCGACCCGCCCGCGCTATCACGACACACCCTCCCACAGCAGCTCTGCCCTGCGTCTGAGATGCCTGTATCGGCCCCGGGGGGGACAGGGGCGGAGACAGCAGACCGCCCCCTGCTGGTTAACGCCGTCACAGAGGAGTCATAACTCCGAACGCGGCACAGGGGACAGGAAGCTTGGCATTAGCTCCGAACGCCACTCAGCCCTCCCTCAACAAAGGGCTTTTCACAGGGGCGAACGCGGGGCCGTCGGCGAACAGCGCAGGCCTTGTCGTGCGGCGCCCGCGGCTGTTTTCCTTTCACCCCGGCTCCGTTCACATTACCCGCTCACACTTCAGGCCTCGCTCATTCAATTAGCAGTTAACATGTGTGTCCATATGTCTTTCACATCCCCCTTTGACCCATAAACATGTCAGCTGAATTAAGGCATTTAGCCCTTTCAGGGAAAAAATGCTGAAATATGATTGGTAACTCTGTAAGGCTCCATTGTGGACTGGGCCTCAATCAAACCCAGCGCTTACACTCGAACAGAGAGAAATTATGTGTGACCCAGAACGGCACATGCAGATATTTATTTTCATATGTCCACCATTAAATGATTTTTATGAAATGAATGAAGGCTAGGCTTTGATAGGAGGGAGCTGTTTGACATAGAAGCATTTGGGTCTCAAACGGAGGCATTCGGGGGGGGGGGGGAGTTAGACCTTTGATGAAGCTGCCTCGTGGACTGACCATGAAGTATCCACAGCAAGGCAAAGTCACGGCACACAGACATGGATAGACTATGCGGGGGAGACAGCCTCTTCAGTACTGCCTGGCACTTTTGATATTAGAAATGATTCATTTGCGGCAAAGTACGGAGCACCGTGGAATTCCCAGGAGCGGCTTTGCTAATAAGGCATGTAAAGAGGTTGGCGTTGAACTCGCAGCCGCTGCCAAAATAAAAGGCCAGCAAGGGGAACACACGTTACTTTCCCTCAAACCCCGCCGGGGGAGTGGGAGGGGGCCCTTCGGCTTTTGATGTCAACTATTTGCGAAATGACTCAGGTCACTCCTCCTTGGTGAAAATGGTTAGCCCTGTGAATAAAGCAGGGTAGAGCCTGGAGATTTACCTATTCTAAATCTTTTCTGTTTGCCTTCGTTGGCATTCTCTGTCTGTCTCTCATACATACATTGAGGGTTTTCTTCAGTGTAGTAAGGGCAGTATAAAATACGATGGGAGTTTGCAGTTGCAACTGTGGCCTGTAAATGTGGGGACTATCCATGGCTGCCATAGCAGGCCTTCATATGTCTCCACAGTAAACCATAAACTGTAGCCAGGTTGTTTCCAGAACCAGAGAACATTCTGTAATCCGCCACTGAGATTCTTCTGCTGGCATTCCGTGTACCTTTGCCTGAGAATCCTGGGTGGCAGAAGACCCTTTATTTGCAGTTATGTGCAGTTGCTAGTTTGCCAGTACAGGGAGATGGAGGTGACAGAGGGATGCCATTGTCAGGCACTGAGCTCTCTATGATGGGTGCTTGGGACTGAAGAACATAGTCACGCCCAGGCAAACTTCACCATGATCACTCCACATTGCATTGCTACTCTTTGATATTGGGGTTGAATCAAGAGAATGCCATCTCCCCAGTTGGTCAGCAGGTTATTACAAGATGTAGGTATTACAGATGTGTATCTGTTGTGGGCAGCAGTGTGGTGTAGCAGTAAGGAGTAGGAGTCATAACTGAAAGGCTGTTGGCTTGATTCCCTGCTGGGGTGCTACTGTTGCACCCTACGGCAAGGTACTTAGCCTGGAATTGCCTTAGTAAATATCCAGCTGTAAGCCTTTGCAAGTCGCTCTGGATGAGAGTGTCCGCTAAATGACAATAGCATAGCGTTGTGGCATTTCCAGATGTGCACGTGCCTCGGTAACGGCGGTGTACCTGCGTGCAGGCAGCTGGCCAGGAGGAGCGTGTTTACAGCGGGATACATTCCCACGCGGTTCCTCCCTGCAGAGTCCCCTCTCAGTCACACAGCGGCATGCTCCCGCCAGGCGAACACGCTCGGGCTGACTCTGACGTGGGAGGTTTTCCTCCACGCTCATGCCGGTTAACCCCTAGAAAGCGAACGGCGCTCGACAGTGGGCCTCGACTGAGTCCCCTTTTCCCCCCGGTGAGATTTAAAGGGTTTAGGAAAGCGGCGGCCAGGGTGAGGGTTCACCCTTCCTGGTGAGGTTTACAGCTGTAATCCCGGCTGTGTTCTCAAGATACGGTTACATAATTAGAGGCTTAGAAGAAAATGCACTGTTGGAATGTGGGGGGGGGTGGATTTTAATGAGCAAGACTGTTTCACAGGTACAATAGCAATGCTGTGCGGTGTCCAGAGGGGGTGTTAGGCACTGGCTCCAGGCAGAAACATTGGAGGAATTCTTCCTTTTTGGGAGCAGGGAGGCGCACCGGTTTTTCATTTGAGGGAGGGGGGTGGAAGGGGTGGTGGTGGGGTGGTGGGAGGGGGTCATTACACTGACTGACAGCGTTTATGTTTCCAGGCCCAAGCCGTTGAAGCAGACAGATTAGATAAAGTGAGCGATTTGTTGCAGGAGAGATTTAGGGGCCGGGAGTGACAGTTAACATTCACCTTGCGTTTTTTACAGCAGGGGCTGATGTGTGCAGTGCTCTCTAAAACATTCAGTGGGTTCATTGTGGTCCCGGTCGCTATAAACCTCCACGATCTGTCAATGCAGACCCCCCTGACACCCCCCCTCCCCAAATTGCCTTTCAGTCACAGAAATTGGATTTTAGCACAGGTTTTGATCGCTGTCTAGACTGAGGGTCATGTTTTGACTGTTGCGCTGTTTGTTAGCAAACGCATAGTTTCTTTCCACCTCAGCGCACGCACTTGGCAATTAACCCGAGTGTTGTTCTGTGCCTGTTCTGTGGTCTTCTCAGTAGTCACAGCTATTGTGTGTGCCTGGGAAAGGATTTGAATGAAAACACTGGAAAATGGTCAGGAAGGTACATTCAGAGGTATACCTATAGTGAGATTTCCTCCGTGGGGTAGTTTCTTTGTCTGCAAGCACACAATAATCACCCAATTGTATCTGACCCCTGTTGCGTCTGGTTGCCTGCACAATGTGAGCTCTGTGTCTGTGTGTGTGTGTGTGTGTGTGTCTGCAGGTTCTCCAGCTGAGGCACCAATCCTATGTGCCACATTCACTCACTGACAATGCCTGAAGTTTTCCCATGTCACCGTCACAGTCACACTGTCACAGTGTCACTGTGGTGCCTGCCTTGCTTGCCCCCACCCCCTTTCAGATTGTGTCTGTTTTGTGCCATGGTATTTCTGCTTTATTCATCGGTTGTTTTGTGTCTGTGCTTGTGTTTTTCCTTTTTTAGTCGTGTCTGGTAAGTTGAAATGTCATTCGTCACGCATTCACCGCACTGACAGCGACAGGAAGTTGTCAGAACCCCTCCATCCTCCTCACATCACCTCTCTCCACCCACCAATCAGCACTCATGTTTCAGTTGTCACGGGCAGCGGCAGCAAAAGGAAATTAATGGGTAAAACAAGCTCTGTCTGGGCCTCCAAGGTAAAGCTCCATCATTCCATTTTTACTTTTTTTTTTCATTTTTTGTTGATTTATTTATCACAAAATACCCATTTTTTTCACTGGACAAATACTGTGTGCATTTTAAAGGACATTGTGCAGATTGCTTTTATATATACATTACATTCCTGCTAAAGAAAGTGAGACGTATGGCTTGTTGTAATAAGCAAGGGCATCTAGGCCTGCCCTGCGCAATGAACATTTTGCACAGAAAGCCCCGCCCTCCCTCTTTTGGAGTAGCGAGGCCCTATTAGTGGAGAGGCGCCATGTCACAGAGAAGCGCGCGGGTGACATGGTGCTCTGACACTGCGTTTACATGGAGATGGAGTTTGTCATTAAGATGCATGAGTACAGCGAGGAGGCCCAAGCCAGCACCGTGCAAGGGTGTCAGGCTGGACAGATGGCTTGAATTTACCCTCCATTTCCATGTAAATTTTATTGGTCTGTGTCCTTGCCCATGCAAATGAGGAGAAGCAGGGGGTCACGTCATTTTTAAAAAAGCGAAAAATTCATTACCTGTTTTTATATCCCTGTATTAAGGGACAGCTGACATTCAGATTAACTGCTTGTTTACTGGCCAAGCCATTTCCGAACTTTAAAGAGAAGAAGGCTTGTTTTAAAATGTTACCCATTGAGCATACAGGAGCCATATGTTATATCCAGTTAATTAGTTTTTTTTTTTAAATGGAAATGGCTTTATCGCTGGTTGTTAATGGACTGAAAGTGTCACTGTTCGCACTGGTGTCATGCTCATGTATTTGTGACAGATGTTTCTGCTGGAAATAAACTGACACTCACCTCCCTCCCCAATCTCAGTGCCCCCAGCCTTCGTGGTGCGGCCTCGGAACCAGGTGGTGGCTGTGGGCCGCACGGTCACCTTCCAGTGCGGAGCTACGGGAAACCCCCAACCTGCAATATTCTGGCAGAGAGAGGGCAGCCAGGTGAGATTGTGCGTGCGTGCGTGCGTGCGTGCATCTGTGTGTGTGCGTCTGTGTGACTCTGCCTGTGTGTCCATCTGTCCGTGTTATTAAACAAAGCGCTGTTTCAATTCTACCATTTTTTTACACTCATCTCAGTACTCCAGCTTAATATGTGATGAAAGGAGCCTTGTCAAAGAGGCCTTATTGCAGAGGCCAATCCCCACCTGCCTTTACCTGATGTAGTCATTAATGAAGGCATTGGTCAATCCAGATAAAGAGCCGCTCTCTTTCTCACAGTGAGGTGGGGGGTTTTATGTGGCTGATGAGCAGAAAACATCCATCCACCCTTAGAGAAGCCACTACTGTCATCTGACATTCCACCCAAAATTCAGTCTTTATTTTTTCATTACTGGAGTTATTATTTGTCTTTGTTTTGGAAGTATGGCTGAGCTGACCAGCTTTGTTGTCTCATACAAAGTTAAAAAGAGACCATGGAATAATAGGAAGTAAGTTTGTTTAAAAAAAAAAAAAAAAAAAGAAAGGAAAACATGCCAGAGAGAAAATGAAACCTCCGAAATAGCCAAGGGCCTTCCGAAGCATCCTTTCCAAAAGACTAACCGTTAAACTCTTTACCTCTCAGTGGGCTTCCTCTCACCACAATCAGTTCTTCTTCTGCCCACAGTTTCAGGGTGGTGTATAATGTTGTAATCTGGAGGCTGGGAGTTCATGTGAACTGGTCCATAAACCCCCCCAACAGCAACAACCTCTGAAACAAAGAAAACCAAGCCCCTTTTTAGAAAATATTCTTTTTAATATCTGATGAGTGAACAAGACTGCTACATGATCAGTCAGACAAAATGGGTTTGTCACCATGCGCTTCGTGCTGTCATGGTAACACCACTGCAGCTCAGCTCCAGAAACCCCCAACAGCAACAACCTCTGAAACAAAAAAACCCCAACCCCTTTCCAGAAAACATTCTTTTCAATAACATGGAACCTGATGAGCAAACAAGACTGCCACGTGATCAAAACCGGATAAAAATGGATTTATCATGCGCTTCATGCTTTTGCGCCTCTGCCTCTGTAGCTCATCTCCTGTCCCTCTGTCCGTGTCCCTCTCCCTCTCCATCCCCCAGAACCTGCTCTTCTCCTACCAGCCGCCCCAGCCCTCCAGCCGCTTCTCCGTCTCGCAGACGGGCGACCTCACCATCACAGACGCCGAGCGCTCGGACGTAGGCTACTACAGCTGCCAGGCCCTCAACATCGCCGGCAGCGTCATCACCAAGGCCCTGCTGGAGGTCAC
The DNA here is from genome assembly GCF_013368585.1 of Megalops cyprinoides. Classification (NCBI taxonomy): domain Eukaryota; kingdom Metazoa; phylum Chordata; class Actinopteri; order Elopiformes; family Megalopidae; genus Megalops; species Megalops cyprinoides. Next base: position 31,680,344 of record NC_050591.1, on the reverse strand, counting down.
CGACGGTGAGGGAAGAGCCGCAAGGGGGAGGCCCGAAGCCTCACCTCCACAGAGAGGGGACCTCAAAGTAGAGACATGTCCTCCACAGAGAGGGGGGACCTCAAAGTAGAGACATGTCCTCCACAGAGAGGGGGGACCTCAAAGTAGAGACATGTCCTCCACAGAGAGGGGGGACCTCAAAGTAGACATGTCCTCCATTAGAGAGAGTAGACATACTTGCCTCCCTCCCCCTGGGAGAAGAACTGTTTAAATAGATATATACTTTCCCGCACAGTACAGAGATACCTTCAAAATAGAAATGCATGGTCCCATCAAGATTGGAGGTCTCATACAGAAAGGATCTGCAAACTCTGCTCAGGTTGAGAGGGGCCTTCACCAGAGACAGGTCCATAGAGGATTCTTGAAGTAGCTTCTGTTCTTAGCCAAAGCCCAATCCCAGTTAGTGGAATAGTGTCATTTATTAAGACACACAGAAACTGAGAGCGAGAGTTCTGTTTACGGTCTAGCCTAAGAGTAAATGCACTCAGGGTGTTTGGCTTGTGCAGGCAGTTGTGGGGGAGATTGAGGGAGTATTAGCAGTGTCGGACTTGTAACAGTGGCATTATGTAGACTCGGTTGGGCTGTGATTAGGTAAGTTAGAGGAGTACTGTCTGGGCAGTTTAATCTGTCTGTCCTCGGATGTCCTCTGCATTGTAGACTAGCTGACTCATTCTTCTATAGGAGACCGCTGGGCTGTTTCCTCCATGTACTCCATGTATAAGACAGTGGCATGGTGTTTTCCTGTTGAGAATTGCGGCCGGGTGTCTTCCACACTCAGCGGTTTCTCATCTGTGGCGAGAGCCGGGTTCAGCTGCTAATTGCTGTTGGAATCAATACAGAGATCCGTCCCTAGGCAGGCGGCCCCTCCCCTCACCCCCGTTCCCATAGTGACCGAACATAAGGTTGCCTGTTTCCCCACCGATATTTTGACCGCGTCTCTCCATCCCAGGCTGATGGAGGGAGGGGGGACCAGATGTCTCCCTCGGTGACGCGTTCTGGTGGGGACTGGCAGAGCGACAGATAAATAATAACAGTTATTAAGGCAGAGAGACTGGCTTCAAGGCCGCCTCCTCTCTGTAGGCAGATCTGATAATAACACCATCACCAGCACCCAAGACCGCGGAGGTGACGGTCAGCGCATTGTGCATCTGTGTGTGTTTGCGCTTAACATATAATGTACACACACACACACACACACACACACACGTGCGCGCGCACTCATACACATATACATACATACACATGCAACTTTGACTCCTAATATATTCATGGCAAGTCACGCCTCTTAGCGGCGCGAGCGAGAAGCACTTAGTTATCAGTAACAGTAATGGCAGTAACAATAGAAGCGGTAATCTGCAATAGGAGGGATGTGATGGTAGGCCTCCTCTCTGCATGTAATGAAAAAGGAAATGTCTGCGTGACGTTTGTAATTTAATTTATGCGGCTCTGCGCAGTTCCGTGTTCTTGTGGGGAGCACCCCTAAAGCAGTTGTGGGGGGGTGGGGGCGGGGGTTGTATGTTAATCGCAGTGCGCTGCTTCAGCCTTTGGGCGTTTCCATGGTGGTTTTCTCCTCAGTTTGATTTGAAATGCTCATGTCTGCGCCTCCAGGAGTCTGGTGCAGGAAGATGAAGACCTGTATGGTAGTACGGTTTTTTTTTTTTAATTTTAATTTCCCTGCATTTGTTTGGCTAAGGTCAACTCCTGCTGCCCAGTGATTAGGAAATGGCTTCCAGTTGTGGAAATTGGATTGTATTTTCTCTCTCCTGGTGTTCCTTTTTCACACAGCGAATAATTCTGTTTTTTTTGTCCTTCTTCCTCTATTGTTCTGTTTGTGTGCTCACCTGTCCTTCCCTCACACCCTTTCCTCTCTCTCTCTCCCTCTCCCTCTCTTCCTCTGCCCCTCTCTATCCCTCCCTCCCTCTCTCCCCCCACTCCCTCCCTCTCTCTCTGTCTCTATCCCTCTCTCCCTCCCTCTGTCCCCCCTCTCTCTCTCCCTCCCTCCCTCCCTCCCTCTCTCTCTCTCTCTCTCTCTCTCTCTCCCCCTCCCTCTCTCTCCCTTCCTTCCCTCTCTCCCTGCAGTGGTGTCGGACCGGCCCCCTCCAGTGATCCGCCAGGGCCCAACGAACCAGACAGTGGCGGTGGACGGGACGGTGGTCCTGAGCTGCCTAGCGACAGGCACCCCGACCCCCACCATCCTGTGGAGGAAGGACGGGGTGCTGGTCTCCACTCACGACTCCCGCGTGAAGCAGCTGGAGACGGGTGCGCTGCAGATCCGCTACGCCAAGGTGAGGACGCTATGCTCACAGCCGGCGGAGCCCCACACCGTTACACAACATTACATTACATTACATTACATTACGTGCATTTAGCAGACGCTCTTATCCAGAGCCACTTCCAGCACAATAGAACAGAAGTGTATCCATTCAAGTTGATCAACAGTGTCAGACCAGGCTGACAACATTCCCAGACCAGTGATTGCGGGCATAACACCATTCAAGCCCTACCACAAGTTAACTTGTGTGACCTGACCAGGCAACGGAAGCCAGGTATACCATGATACATCGGTCACAAGAACACAGAATCCAAAATCCATCACAACACTACACGTAAAATAAAGAGCATGTACTACAAGTGGCAGGCGTTAGGGCATGGGGATTGAGGTGGAAGCGAGATGCAGTCTGGAGAGGCGGGTCTTCAGTCTGCGTCGGGGTCCGAGCGCGGTCCCACACCAGCGTCCTCACGCCCACAGATCTGCAGAGCCGTGTAGGAGCCGCAAGTCACTTCCCGAGACTCCACTGGTGCCCGGACGCTGCTCGTTGCCGCGGTAATACCCGGCAACCCCTGCATGAAATCAATTCATCCAGGCGCAATCGCTTGATAAAATCATCCTCTTGGGGGCTGCGCGTACGTGTGAATAATGTATATACCGGTCTGTGCGAAGCTGCCCGGTAACGCAACACTGCAGCCCCATTGTACTAGGTATGTGCTCATTTCCCCCAGGGAGTGCATGTCTTAAAGGATGTTCCATTCATAAGAACGCCGTAAGTGTGAAAATTGAATGATAATCTCTGGATACTCCATAATCCCTGTAAAGCGCAGTACTCAAGATGATTTCTGCATCCATTATGTGATATTAACACAAAGAAAAAGGCTTTTTACCAGGCAGTTTATACAGGGAAGAGTCTGCAGATGTAAATATTTTAATCCCTTACCTGAATGAGGGGAGCTGTCTCCATTACTCTTACCCTTAATCAAACTTGCAGTAACACATACTGATAATTGCCTCATATTTCAGTGCGCCGGAGACACTGTGGTGAGTAGCATGCATAAGAATGCCACCATTCCTGCGTTAGGCTCTCACAGTTTCACCTAATTATGCAACAAAGAGAGTCCCTCAGTTTTCACATGGCTGCTCCAGCACCTGCTAACATATCAACAAGCCTTTAAACGGCTCACCGTGCTCGCAAGCGCGGAAAAATTAACGCTTCGAATTAAATCTCGCCTGCATACCTGTCAACCCACTCTGTATAACCCACCGCTGTGACGCAGAAAACCAAGTGTGGATTTTTTGGAATGAAACTGGCATTATGATGTAATTGAAAATGTCAGTGACAGTAATATAATATATAGACAAAGTTCATGTTGGGAACAGCTTTTTAACACAAAATAAGTTGTAGTGTTTTTCACATAAATATGATTTACTCAGAAATGCCACCTGGCAGTTTTTTTGGTGTTCTTGTGTTTTGTCTGTGTTTTCAACTTCCTCCAAAGGTAAATTACTGTTACATTACATTATTAGCATTTACAATTTTATCCACAGCTGGATATTTACTGAGGCAATTGTGGGTTAAGTACCTTGCCTAAGGGTACAGCAGCAGTGCCCCAGCTGGGAATCGAACCGGCAGCCTTTCGGTTACGAGTCCCGGCCCTCACCCCTATGCTTTTCTGGCACCCTAAATTGGCTGCATCTCTGGCTGCGAGGCCACGCCCCTCCCGCCCCTCTCCGTGCCGCAGCTGACACCGCCCCCCCCTTGTCGAGCTGTCCATCACGGCAGTTCAGGGGCGAGGAGAGGCAGCAACCCGCGTGAACCCGAACTCACACCTCCGCCGCTGTCAGTCAGAAGGCGCGGAGTGTGACGTGCTGCCGGGGGGGAAGAGACGGAAGAGTCGCTGTCCCCTTCGGTGGGAGGGGTCAGAGGGCGCGTCAGGCTGCTCCGTCGGAGCCGTGTTTTAATTAACGCGGACGAGCCGCGTGCTGACAGGCCTCCTCTGATCTCCCTCCGAATGAGAATACCGCCGCTGCCGCTACCTTCCCGGCTCCTCCTCGGGCGGTGGGGATTAATGAAGCCATCGTTTACCCACACAGTGCGTTTCGCTGCCGACTTCAATATGCGCTCTCTTTTTCTTTCTCGATTGTGAAAATATTTTCACATCCTTAATTGACTCACCGTTTTATGAAAGTATTGCTACATTCAATCATTCGCAGCCTCCAGTTACAAACATTTCCTCAGGTACACATAAGCACGTACGTGCATACACACAGGCACGTGTGTCTGTGACGGAAATCCAGCCCGTTCCTTGTAGTTGTTTGTTAGCCTCCTCTCTCCTTCGCTTTGTGATTGACTGTGACAGTCTGGCTACTGAACTTTGGCTTGCCTTTATGATTGATTGATTGATTTCTATTTAAGTGTCATACGCACTATGGTGGCCAGCGCGTAAGGGCTTGTTAGACACGATTAAACAGGAGTAAATTCATCGGGACTGGCACAGTTAGTCTCTCTTGCTTTTGTTTGGAGTGAGGGTTGTGGCATTACCATGGCGGCGGTATCCAGGTGACACCTGATTGTCAGTGAAAAGTGGTTGTGGGTGGGTGGGGGGAGTACCAGTGCTTTGGCTTATCCATATTCAAGCCACATTACACATGCAAGCATTGTCTGTGATTGCTTTTCCAACCCACAGAGATTTTCAGTCATTTTCAACAGTTTGCCTCTTTTTTTTCCCCACCACCCTTCCCTCTCTCTTCCTCCCCCTCTGTCCCTCCCTCTCCCTCCTCTCTCCCTCCTCTCTCTCTCTCTCTCTCTCTCTCTCTCTCTCTCTCTCTCTCTCTCTCTCTCTCTCTCTCTCTGTCTCTCTCTCTCTCTGTCTCTCTCTCTCTCTCTGTCTCAGCTGGGAGACACAGGCATGTATACCTGCATTGCCTCCACCCCCAGTGGAGAGGCATCCTGGAAGGCCTACCTGGAGGTTCAAGGTAATCCCCCGCTGGCCAACGGCTGCAGAGCCCAGGAGAGAAGGGGGAAGGGTGAAGCCATACAGCACATTAGACTTGATGTGAAACATGCTTAAGTCTGTAAATGCTTGGGCGCCATAGATTTAAGCCGTGGCTGAGCCAGGTGGATGTGAGGGAGGCACACCTGAGCGAAAATGTTTCTGACACACTCTTTGTTCTCACACCACTACACAAAGCCAAAGGGCGCTGAAGGGTGCAGGGCTTTATGACACATAATCCAGTCACAAAACCATTGTAAGATGTGTCTGTCCCTGTGGCAGATTGGTTCAACATGTCTGTATGGGTTTACCTTCTCTGTTTCTCTACACTTCCTTCTCTGTCCCCACCTTGATCATGTGACCCCCTTTCCCCTCCTCTCTTTCCCAGAATTCGGAGTTCCAGTACAGCCGGGCAGACCCACGGACCCCAATCTGATCCCCAGCGCCCCGTCCAAACCAGAAGTGACGGATGTCACTCGCAGCTCTGTCACCCTGTCCTGGAAGCCCAACCTTAATTCTGGAGCCACGCCCACTTCTTATATAATTGAGGCCTTCAGGTCAGTAGATGACTGACTCTGTGTGTGTGTGTGTTTATGTGTGTGTTTTGGTGCTACAGGTCCATTCTTCACGCTAGCATGCCTTCCTGACTAAATCATCTGAAATGCACTCACATAGTCAGTGTCCCTGTCCCTTTTCACTGCTCTGACACAGCTGCCAGCCGAGTCTCACTGTGACCACAGCAGAGAAGTCCAAATTGGTCAGGGCACTGCTGATCTGGGAACAGCCTCATCTGGGAGGCGTTAGTGACTGTCCTGCCTCACAGCAGTCTTTGTATCTGCTTTTTGCATGTGTGGGGCAGCAGTGTGGCGAAGTGGTAAGGAGCAGGGCTCGTAACCAGAAGGATACTGGTTCGATTCCCCGCTAGGGCACTGCTGTTTTACCCTTGGGCAAGGCACTTAACCCACAGTTGCCTCAGTAAAAAGCCAGTGGTATATGGATAAAATGGATAAAAATGGAAAAAATTGTAACCTGCTGTTTGTGAGTCACTCTGGATAACAGCGTCTCCTAAATGACAGTAATGTGTTGTAATGACGCGAGTGTCCCCCTGTCCCCCTGTGCCCCTGTGCCCTGTGCCCACCCACAGTCACGCCTCCGGGAGCAGCTGGCAGACGCTGGCGGAGCACGTGAAGACGGAGAGCTTCGTGCTGAAAGGCCTGCGGCCCAGCGCGGTCTACCTCTTCCTGGTGCGGGCCGCCAACGCCTACGGCCTGAGCGAGCCCAGTCCCATCAGCGACGCCGTCAAGACACAAGGTACCGGGAGCGTTCCCCGCTTTTCACCCCTCCCGCAACCACGGCCCCCTCCCCCTCCTGCATCCACGCCCCCTCCCCCTCCCGCAACCACGGCCCCCTCCCCCCTCCTGCATCCACGCCCCCTCCCCCTCCCGCAACCACGGCCCCTCCCCCTCCCGCAACCACACCCCCTCCCGCAACCACACCCCCTCCCCCTCCCGCAACCACGGCCCCTCCCCCTCCTGCATCCACGCCCCCTCCCCCTCCCGCAACCACGCCCCCTCCCCGTCCCGCATCCACGGCCCCTCCCGCAACCACGCCCCTCCCCCTCCCACAACCACGCCCCCTCCCCCTCCCGCAACCACGGCCCCCTCCCCCTCCCGCATCCACGGCCCCTCCCCCTCCCACAACCACGGCCCCCTCCCCCTCCCGCATCCACGGCCCCCTCCCCCTCCCGCAACCACGCCCCCTCCCCCTCCTGCATCCACACCCCCTCCCCCTCCCGCAACCACGCCCCCTCCCCCTCCCGCAACCACGGCCCCCTCCCCCTCCCGCATCCACGGCCCCTCCCCCTCCCGCAACCACGGCCCCCTCCCCCTCCCGCAACCACGCCCCCTCCCCCTCCCGCAACCACGGCCCCTCCCCCTCCTGCATCCACGGCCCCTCCCCCTCCCGCAACCACGGCCCCTCCCCCTCCCGTAACCTCGCCCCCTCCCCGCAACCACGGCCCCCTCCCCCTCCCGCAACCACGGCCCCCTCCCCCTCCCGCAACCACGCCCCCTCCCGCAACCACGCCCCCTCCCCGTCCCCATTCACTGACCCTGGTGTGTGTTTTTTCCTGGCAGACATCCCGCCCACTAGCCAGGGTGTGGACCACCGGCAGGTGCAGAGGGAGCTGGGAAATGTAGTCATCCACCTGCACAACCCCACCATCCTGTCGTCCTCCTCCGTCAGGGTGCAGTGGACGGTAAGCCCCTCCTCGCTGTCCAGTGGCACGCTCTACCCTCCTGCTGTCTGTTGCACGTAGAAAAGAGTCTGTTCTTACACACATGCATGCCTGTCTGCACACACATTTCACCAGTGCTGCGCTAATGGTTGTGAACCATGTAATGACACATCACTACAAGCCTTGTCATGATTCTTGTGAAGAGGGTATAAGGAATTAGATATTCTTTAGAGTTGTGCTGGAAATTGAAGTAGGCTTAGCTCTGTAAAGACATTGAATTACGTTTTTGTCAATTAGCAGACGCTGTTATCAAGAGCGGATTATGTAGATAGGTTACAGTTTTATGCATTTATACATCTGGATATTTACTGCAGCAGTTGTAGGTTAGGTACCTTGACCAAGGGTACAACAGCAAGTTCCCCAAGAGGTTACAAGTCCTGCTCCTTACCGCTATGCCACACTGCTGCTGATTATGAATGAAGATAAAACTTTGCTGTGTAATGCTGGAATGGATGCTCTTTGAGGACAAGGCTGGTGTTGAGGCAGTCCCAGAACAAGCAGCACAGCAGAGCACAGAGGTGACACTGGAAGCCTGTCAAATGCCGCTTAGCGTCCATCTGGTGCTGGGACCGCTTAGCGTCCAGGGTCGTTTAGAGCCGGCCAGCGCTCACGCGAGAGAGAGGGGGGGGGAGAGGGGTGGAGAGAGAGAGAGAGGGGGAGAGAGAGGGAGAGAGAGAGAGAGAGAGAGCAAGGTGTCTCTTTCCTGAGAACAGAAGCCCAGCTCCACAGCAGGCCAGTCAGAACAGAACGGGCTTCTGTGCGCGTGCCAGGCTAACGGCCTGCGATACTGGAAACACTGGAGCGATGTTAAAATAATACGGGGGGAACTCAGACAGGCATCCAGCGAGCGCACGCTGCCAGAAATGGTTCACAGATGTGGGAGGAGGCGCTGGCGGTGTCCTCACATGGGGGTGTAAGGTGTACCGATCCGCTGGATGTGCCCCTGCAACCACCGCTGTGGTCCCTGGGTAACGGCGAGAGGTGCACCCCGCATGAGGTAGAATGATTGGTGATGTTTTTCATTGGTCACCCTTACGTCCCTGTCAGTGGGTTCAGGGGAGGGGGAAAACTAAGGTAACCTTCAGGGAAAGCCTCAGAGTTAACCTGTGTGATCGGAACATTCTAGAAACGGACTGGACTTTTCCCCACAGCAAGTTCTTGCAGAGCCGGGCAGCACAATTAGAACCATACACTTGTTATTCCTTGTTCCCGTTTTAACGCAATCATTTCAACGTGAAGCGAGATCCAAACTGAATGAAAAGGAGATGTTTACCTCAGAGCCGGAATCTCTGTGCCCACAGATCGGAGTTTGGGAGTTTGGCATGACTGTTCTTACGCAGGTTCCTCCAGCCAGGCCCAGAGGATGCCCGGCCAAGCCTAATCAGGACCACCTGAACCGACGGCAGCTTTTATTGGGAGGAATAAAAAAATATCATTAAAAATTTTACAAGCGTGTACTGTTTTTCCTCCCCTCCATGTGCAGTGCGCTGCTGCTCGGAGATTAGCATCAGAAATACATGCTCAAAACAGCCGCAAAAGAAAACTGTAATGAGTGATCCGCCTGGAGCAGTGTAGCACAGGCGAGAGAGAGCCAGCGGGGTCAGTGTCCTTCATCTTTATCTGAGCTTTCTGACAGCGTCTGTCCTGCAGGGTAGCATAACACGAGTACGAACTGCATCATGGGTAGTCAAGGTGGGGAGAGGGATGGAAGGCAGCGAGACGCAGCACTGTCACCTGGTCACGTGATCGGTTGTTGGAGCCGGCCCCCCGGCAACCCGATCCAAGAGCGCCAGCCAGGGCTAACCGTTCTGGAGAGCGCGGGCTGGATCTAACCAGCGCCAGACTCTGAGGAACCTCTGGGCGATGACCTCATGGTGCGGTTTTCACAGGCCGATGCGGCCTGGAATTTTAACTCTCGTCTGGCTGGGATCAGCAGCGGGAGGTGTCGGCAACTCCCCCTCTGTGTGAGGGCCTCTATTATTAGCGTTATTTTACTGTTGTGTTTGTGTATATATAATTAAGTCTACCTGTATAGTGTCTACCGCTAAGCGTCAAACTGAGCAGTAATTCCACTGCTGCATGTCTGTGCCGCTGTTCTTCATTCTGCCACCAGGTGGAGCAGCAGTCCCAGTACATCCAGGGCTACAAGGTCATGTACCGCCCCTCTCCGGACGGGGGGCAGCCGCGGGGGGAGTGGAGCGTTTTCGAGGTGCGCACGCCGGGCGAGGACAGCGCCGTGGTCCCTCAGCTGAAGAAGGGCGTCACCTACGAGTTCAAGGTGCGGCCCTTCTTCAACGAGTTCCAGGGCATGGACAGCGACGTCAAGGTGGCCAAGACGCTGGAGGAAGGTGAGAGGCCAGCGGGCGGATGCACTTCCTGTGCGCGGGAGTGTGTGTGTGTGTGGGGGGGGGGGGGGGGGACCGGGCGGGACCGGGAGGAGGATAAGACCGCCGTGAGAAAACCGACTCAGACGCGCAGTATAATTACAGAACTAAGTGCTCTTGGGGTGTGGAGGCTTAGCAAATGTGCTGGGATGTGATTGTTGGACATACTCAGAGTTCACAGGGTGGGGGTGTGTCTGTGTGAGACAGTGGGAGGTGGAGGAGAGGAGGAGGAGGAGTGTGTGTGGGGGTCGGTAGCGTGCTCTCATGCGTAGGCCATTACTGGAGCTGCGTTTCTGTTTTGATTTGCTTTTTTCCCCCTCGCGCTGCCCTGTCACAGTACAGTAGGAACAGACTGATTACTTCAGTAATTGTTTTCTGACTCTGTACACGGTGCTCCAACCCCAGCGAGCTGATACGTCTGCATTCATTACCCGTGATCACGATGTGATGAAACGCTTTACGCCGTGTTTGTAATTGATTCGGTTTAATTATACTCATCGCACTGACGTGGCTGCAGAGGCACGCAGAATGCTTTAAACGTTAGCAAATTAAATTCTGTCAAAGGACGAATGAACAAGCAGTTTGTAGGGTTTTGCGTTAGCTTCTGTGTACCAGATTTTATACTGTACTTATTGAAATTCTGTCATTGTTGGTGTCCTTTTTCAGGAGATGAAAGCTGCAAAATAAATATCTGCAAATATCATATCTGCAGAGGCTTTGCACATCCATGGCGGTGCTGATTGCACAGTAGTTTTTGAAGAGCAACAGACAGTCAGAGATTTGCAGCAACATCACTGCTATAACCAGCCGATTCCTGTGTGTGAATGTGTTTCCTCATACTGCGTAATCTTCTGCATACATCATTTAAAAATTAAACACAAAATGATGCAGTTCTTTGAGAAGAGCAGTCTCTTGGGAAGAGACACATATGCTGGTTAGAGTGGGCTATGGGCGGGGCTTTCAGAGCAACAGCCGCAAACCGGGGAAGAAGCGTCTTAATGACAGACTTAGGAATAATTTGGAATGGCTTAAAAATAAAGCTCGTCCCTTCAAGTCCAAAGTTGACGGCGGTGTGTGGGACATTTGCAGAAAACATAATCGGTAGAGGGAAGTGAAGAGGAGTTTGCACGTGTCTTTCTTGACTGTTTGCATGTCTTTATTTCCTGTCTCAGCCCCCAGTGCTGCCCCCCGTGGGGTTACCGTGACAAAGAGCGATGACAATGGGACGGCTATCCTGGTTTCCTGGCAACCGCCTCCCGAGGAGGAGCAAAACGGGGTGGTTCAGGAGTACAAGGTAATAAGAGACCTGGCAACAGTGGAGTACCACCAGCGGAAATCCAGGGAGAGACTGGGATGCAGGGAGAGGATGTAGCAGTTAACTAAAGCAACACAAAACAACCTGAGGCACACTGACAATGTATAGACAGATTCTGACCCCACGCACTCCCCCTGGTTCACTGGCTCCACCGGTTGAGGTTAGGGCGAGGTTTAGATGAGTTTATTTCAGACCAGATGTTGGGGGGCTCAGACTAACCGGGAGTGACTGAGAGTGAGTGCAGAGAAATCTGTGGGGAAACGGGGCCATCTGCTGGAGAAAATGAGCATTTCCATCTCCCCGCAAAGGCAGCATGTTTGCGTGCTGGTTGTGGTTGCACTAAAACTCTTACTGTGGGCAGTACATACATAGATTTTTAAACAGTCTGCAATGAACAGTTTACACAGGGCATAAACAGAGCATTTGTAGGGTCAGCGTACAGAGTGCTCCCAGTACTATACTGTGGCCTCTACAATATATGAGTGCAAATAGCTGCACATACAGCCCAGTGGTTTTACGCTAGCATGTATTCAGTTGACGAACGTTCTTATCCGTAGTGACTTAATAAAAGGCAGCTGTTTTTCTCCAGTGTCCCCAAAGATTTGTAAGCTGTTGAAATACACTTTTCTTCCTAGCCAACTGTATTAATCATTATTAATCTGTGATTCGAGGTACAAGATGTAAAAGCAAATGTCAGTGGTCATTTTTTCGACTCAGTGCAATGTAATTTCTCTAGAAATGACAATTTATTCAGTACCTGCTCTGAGTACCACCAGTGTACATTACCCAGCCTTACCTCGTCCCCTTTTAATTAATACGAGCCTTTTATTTTTCAATTCTTTGGGAAGAAAAGGAAATTGAAATGAGAGAGAGCCATGCGGGAGAGGACAAAGGGGGACGGTTGTGGTGTCGTGGGTGACGGGAAGGAGCGGGTTTCTCTCTCCGTCTCTCTCTGAAGCGCACGCTTTCTCCCGAAGGCGCCCCTTTTGTGCACCCCTCAATCTCATCGTCGCTTCCCCCACGCGGGATCGGTGGAACAGGGCGATTAACCCGTGCCGTCTCACTTAATCGCTCCGTTCCCGCCGCCGCCCATCATAAGAGTGCTATCCCTCTCTCTCTCTCTTTCTCTCTCTCCCCCTCTCCCCATGAGCCTCGCTCCACCAGCATCTCTCCCTCCCCTAATATCATATTCCACACGAGCCCCACCGTTTTAATTGGAAAGGTTTTTGTGCCTGGATTTGCAGGTTGGTGTTGAAAGGGGGGGAGTAGGGGGGAGTAGGGGGGAGGAGGGGGGGTACACGGCACAGCCAGTCTAAAAAGTTAAGCCACTGTTAATTTTCCAGGTAAATGTTTTCTGGCGATAAGGTTTAGTGTAATTTCATGGCTGTTAAATCCGGCGCTGGATGATTCTGAGCGCATTATGCCTCCATTTCCCCGCCAGCACGTTTTGACTCCCGCGCAAGCGCCGGGGCCGCCGAGATCGCCCGGCTCTCCGGGATCCGATACCAAACCCCCCGCCACCACCGCTACCACCGCTCAAACTGGAGCCTTGTGTTAACACAGGTCCGGCCGCTGCCCGGTGACCTCGTTAACCCTCAGACAAAAGCAGAGAAAACACGGCGAAAGCAAGACCAGGGCTGAGGGATTAGTGTAAACTGCACAGTGAAAGACATGTGGCCCGGAATCGAATTAGCCCGGAAAGGAGCTCTCTGTGCTCTGGCTAAAGAACCTCTCTCTCCCGCTGTAATTGTGTTACGGCAGCGATTACGGGCCCAGCTTGATTTTTCATAGGGTTATGCTGCCATAGGGGGAGAATTCAAGATGCCTTGCCCACTGAGGACAGATTAACATGCTCTGGGTCACCTAATCTAATGTACCCAGAGAAGAATTCCAGTTATCCGTACCTAATCAGAGGAAAACTTCAGATGTGTGTCTACATGACTACTTGTGATAGGTTGCAGGAAGTCCACCATCATATTGCGCAGTGTCATATCTTTATAATCTTTCCCTCACAAAACAGTCAGCTCATAACTCTAAATAGAGTTAGATAAAGAGAGGATGGGATCTAGAGTTTCAAACACGAAATGGGTAGACTTGTATCAAACCATGGGTCTGGAGAGAAAAAACTGGACTTTTTCATCTGAATGTTGTCTGGTTACACACATTCTTGTAGAAGCAAAACAGTCTGCTAGCATTTTCAGTAACACATCAGCAGCTCTTTACAATCACATGGCTTGCTGATAATGTGCATATTCCCCTTGCCCCTGCAGATCTGGTGTCTGGGTAATGAGAGCAGATACCACATCAACCGCACCGTGGACGGGTCCACCTTCTGGGTCCTCATCCCTAACCTGTCCCCCGGGATCCGGTACAGTGTGGAGGTGGCGGCCAGCACCGGTGCCGGTCCAGGAGTGAAGAGCGATGTCACCTTCTTCCAGCTGGGTGAGTGTAGCGCTGACTGCGTCTGCCCTTCACACGGCCTGATCTGCCAAACCAAAGGGCTACCTGTGACTGCACATCACTCCAGCAGGGTGAGTGTAACACTGACTGTATGCCCTTCACACAGCCTCACCTTCCACACCACAGGCTTACCTGTGACTGCACCTCATTTCAGTTGGGGAACAAGACTGCTACTTCTGCAAGTCCTGTCCCAAATTCCTGCTTTCAGAACGTCTGCTACATAAATGTTCATATTTACACTCAAATTGCAGCGTGGACATATAGAGGTTTAATGACACGAAGTGGACATTGAGAGGCGATAGGCTCATTATTCTACCTGTAGTCTAGAATGTTCCCTATGCAGCTCAATGACTAGTCGAACTGCCAGAGGGACCCCTGACATTTTCATGCAGCTGTCGATTTTTTCTGAAATAAAAGTGCTTGCTTGCTGTATTGCATGTTTGAATACATGTCCTTTCATCAGTTTTCAGATGAAAAAGGTTTTCATTTGGCTCGGCTTGACACTCTGCCAGCGCTCGTATAAACGTTTTTAATCATGTAAATCACTTCGCTGGGCGTGTACAAGGTCGTTCCCACAAGCCCCTGCTCGCCTCTTCCCCGGCTGTCAATGCCAGTCGTTAAACGCGCGTCTGAGATAATTAGAGTCCGGTCGTATCCGAGCCATTATAGATATTTCACAATTTTACGAGCATAACTGACAAGGACACTTGTAATGTCAATCTCTTTTAACGTCTTGTTTACCACTTTTTTGGTGAAGCTGAAGTCATTTTCTCACGACTTTTAGAACACTTTATGGAAATCCAGCTTTAAGACACTGTCAGCAGTCAAGCCCGACCCTCCCAGCTTTCCCATGGTCGGGATTGGTCTATTTCAGGACTAGTGCGTTTTGGCCCTGCGAGGAAGGAAATGGCAATTAACACTGACTGTGCCACGCTGACTGAGCTGGATCAGTCGTAGCTGCATGAACCCAGTCTCCTGACATTACAAGCGAGCTTGCGAGCTGGCTGTCCCCGTAGGAGCCCACGGTGTGCCATTATGGCAGATTATGGCAGATTCAGCCCTGTTCATTTCTGCCCTCTGTCGAGTGGGAAAAATGGAATTATCAGGGAACCGGCCTGATGAGAGAGAGGGCCGCTGCGCAGATAATCCAGCCTCCGCTTCGCGAGCGTTAAGTGCCTGACCGGACGGGGGTCCTTCAAGAGTTCTGCCGCTCCTCGGGAGGGCCTGATTAGACTTCTTTCAGAGTCTGTGGGGAGAGGCCCATCCCCCCACCAACCCCCCCCCCCCAAACCTCTGCTGCTTCTACAGGTCAGAGGAATCGGGAGGAAAAGGGGTAACGGGGGGGGTGGGGGGGTTGGAGGGGAGTTAAAAGGAAATCCATTTCAGCATGATGAAGTGAGGGAGGGGCTGACACGGAGTCCCGGGCGCAGTGACTGATGAAAGTCTCTTCAGAGGAAGAGCTCCCACGGCCTCGTCGGCGCGTCCCAATGCCGAATCTAATTTCTCCCGGTGGCGCTAAAAACAGGCTCGAAATGCGCCCCTTGCAGCACCGGGGTCCTCACGTCACCGGTCAGCTCTCAGGTCACGCGACCGCTCCCGAGCCAGCCGTGAAATCGGCGGATAGGCGGAGCAAGAGTGCGGTTTTCTCTGCGGAAGGCAGGGGGTGAATTTCGGAGCTTTGGGAAACCTGTTCCCCCCCCGGCAGATTCGCTTGTCTCTCCGAAGATTAAAGCACCTGAGACATGAAACAAAAAGAGCAAGTTAGCGTGGAAGAACCCGGAAAGGGGGTTAGTGGGCTGCTTTCATGTACAACGAGAGAGGGCAAAGACAGAGGGAGAGGACACGTGGAGAAAAATGCATCAGCTTCTGTGTGCCACTGGCCAGGAAGTCTGCACTGAAATGTATATTAGAGAAAAGACACTAAAAAGAATTTAGTTCTCTTATTTGTTGCATTTTTGGGATGTTGTCTTTACACAGTTATCTAGTTATTGTCCCTTAACGTGTTCCCTCAGCCCTGTCCGCTCAACATCCAGCTATTAGCTACTTCGAGTACCAACATTCAGTTAATATCTGTTCTCTGGTGTTTCTCAGAACGTCGGTTCAGATTCACTGTGTATCCGCCGCAGCCCACAAGGGCAGGCATCCATTCAATGAGATGCTCATGATATTCAGTTCGCACATGAATACATGGAAGGCACACAATAGGAGATGCGGTAAAGCAGACACCCACACAGAGTGATCCGCGCCCGGAGGGACATGAAGGACCACGCCGTCCGTGCTCCCACTCACAGAGGCCTGTCTTCCCGGTAGGGTTTATTACAGCACAGCTCCGGAGCTGAAACCACCATAGGGATTCACTGTGCATAACATCGAAATGTTCATGATTTCGCAAACCAGCCAACTTTCACATAAATTATTTACAGAGAAACGTTGAGTGTACTCGCCGCGCTGCATAAAACAGTCATTTATGTAACCAGAATCCTCTTATTCGGAAATTGCATGAGGCGTTTATTTTTTTGCTTGTGAAGGCATAATTAGAGACTTCCTGGTCCATTGGAGATTCTGTGGAAACTGTTCTGCTTTGCAGTTCTAAAGGTGGTATATCTGTACACGCAGACTCAGGCATGTAAACACACACGCGCACACACACACACACACACACACACACCCACCTCTGGGTTAGAGAGACTGCAGATTTTCTTCCCCTCACACTCACCTGTGGAGATGAAAGAAGCCTTTGCATGTCAGAAAAAGGCTCTTCGCTCCTTTACTTCTTTCATTTCCTTTTTTCTCCTGAATGTCAGTTTGCGTTTGTCTCTCTCTCTCTGAAGCTTAACGCTTTGAATAACACCAGTCTTTTGCTCTTTCTTCCCTCCTCTGTCTCAATCCTTCCTTTTCTTCCCTTTTTCTCACTTCATCTCCCACCTCTTATCTTCCTTCCTTTCTTTCTTTGATATTACGTAAACCCTCTGTTTCAATCCTGTCCACCTCCTGTCCTTCCTGCATCTCTCCCTTCCTGTCCCCTTACCTTCTGCTTCTCCTCTTCCTCCTCTTTCACCTCTCTCTGTGTTGTCCTCTTACCTCCTGCTCCCTCTTCCCCCTACCCTCTCCCTCTCCCTCTCCTTCTCCCTGTCCCCCTCGTTCTCCCTGTCCCCCTCCTCTCAGACTCGTCGGGGCGCATGACGGAGAGCGTGGTGAGGGACCCGGAGAACACGCTGTCTCAGCAGATCTCGGACGTGGTGAAGCAGCCGGCCTTCATAGCAGGCATCGGCGCCGCCTGCTGGATCATCCTCATGGTCTTCAGCATCTGGCTGTACCGTCACCGCAAGAAGAGGAGCGGGCTCAGCAGCAGCTACGCCGGCATCCGCAAGGGTGAGGGTCAAAGGTCAACGGCCATGTCCAGTTTTACCTGTTTGTACATCTGTGCATAGCTGTCCTAATGTTTCCACCTCTCAAGGGTCACTCCTGTATACCCATGTGTTAGGCCTTCCCTAAATCAGTCCCTGTGCTAGAATTATTCAAAGCACTCAGCCAACTTTGAGCCTGGAAACTTTCCTCTTTTTTCCTGCACAGGTTTCTAATTATTATAAGGTTTGGCAAGGCCTCTGTAGAGAAGCCGTTTCATAATTTCAAAGTTTCTCTCGCACTTGAAAGGGGCTGTAAGACATCCCGAACCGAAAAGTAGCTTTGACTCATGCAAGAATTGCTTTATAAGAGAGGATGTTCTCTATTCTATTTTATTTTGACCCCCCCCAACCACCACAGTTCCTACAAGCCCCGTGTTTGAAGTGTTCTTACTGATGTGCATCCTACAATCTGAGTTTTGAAAAGAAAGTGTTCATCTTGGAAAGTAGAGAGGTAGAGAGAGAGAGAGAGAGAGAGAGAGCGGGTGAGACAGAGAGGGAGCATCTTGTTATGAATCATTTACCAAGGACATGCTGATATTGCAAGCACCCTAAGTGCTGAAGCGTTTGAAGCAACAGAAAAGTTATTTGAAGTGGATGTGTATGTATGCCTGGGGCTGGGGAGGAGAGGAGCGCTATTCATCATCTCCACACTGCACTGTCAGTACCTTATGGTGTCAGATAGCTTTAGTTGCGTCTGCATATTTTCGACTGCGGACTCCAGAGTTTCCTCAGCAGATGGGGCTCTGAAGTGTTACTCTCGTTCGTGTGGCAGGTGTGCATTGGGCCCTTGGACCGTGAACTCGGGCAGCTGGTAGGGAGGAGTTGTGGAAGGAGGAAGACTAGGAGGACTGTACCGGTGGCGTATCAGACAGGCATCGCTATGTCTGTGCAGGAATCTGATAAGTTGATCCCAGTGGGTTTGACTTGGATCAAAACATGAATGTAGTCCCACACCAGCTTAACCAACAGAAGTGGTGGAATAGTTTTCACATGAATTAGCTGTGAAGTTTTTAAATTTGAGTGAACTTTCGGTGATCTTTCTGGTTTTTACCGACAAGTGGGAGGGAGAAAGAGAGAGGGAGAGACTGAGAGGGGGAGAGAGTCTAGTCTCCTAGCTGGGGACGTGGGAGTCCTCTTCTGACACTTATGAGGAGATGAAGTGAGCTTCTTAAGTGTCTGTGCCCCCAGAGAACAGAAACTGCAGCGTGGAAGGAGAGATATTTACAGCCTGCTGGCACCGCTGATGCCCATAATCCAGCTCCCAGTCAGGGAACAGTAACACTGCCCTTCATTGGTGCATTCACATTGTGGTCACTTAATGCTGAATTTGTCTGGTATCTTTATCTGAAATCTTAAAGCTCTCACAGTACAACAGCTCCATAGCGTGAGAAGCAGGAAGCCCTTGTGAATTCTGTCTGCGGCTGGGAAGGACAACATGTCATGTGATCGAGGACACTCGGACGCTAATGAGAACGGGATTTATGCACTCTGTTGGAGAGAAAGACTGCAGTTGGAGGTTGGACACTGGTGTTTAACGAGGATCAGTGCGAAGCAGGTCTTGTGCAGAATCACTGACCTGTGTATCATCTGGATTGCTTACATGATTGTCTGTACCTGCTGGTCAGCCCATCCCCATACCGTGAGGATCAGTGAATTTGCCGTTCCCTGTGCAGAGGATTGACGGGTCTGTGCATCTGCAGTGGGGCCGCCCGGCTGTGTGAGAGCCCAAACTTCAGCCCGCAACAGTCAGCGTATCAAAACTGCAATTACGTTTTTTTAGGTTTTTTCCCCTGGTTTCATGTCTAGCTGCAGGCTGTGCAGCTGCTTCTGTCACCCTCATCTCCCCACTCTGCGGTTCAGCTTTTATCCTGACCAACCGGGATAATAACAGCTTTTAAAGCAGTCGCCCTGGGTGTGTGGAGAGTCCGGGGGGCGACGCGAGGGCAGCAGGAGTGTGGGACCCAGGACTGAGAGCAGCGTTCAACACTCACTTTTATTATCATTTCTTTTTACCCTGGGAACCTTTTGCGGTTATCTAAGAGCAGCCTTCTGCAACCAGCCTCAAGACAAAAAGTAACTGTGTAAAGACCTGGTTGATTGTCCTGCACCTTACCGAGCTTCTCCCAGTTGCAGAGGCAAGGGCTGTTGATCTTGATTAGCACCCCCACACACACACACACACACACACACACACACACACACACACACACACGCAAACCTTGTCCTGCTTGTACAGTGGGGGGTAACAGAGACTAGGGAACCGTGGGCCTCTGTTAGCAGCAATCCGTCGGCTTCTCGCTGTGTAATTCTGACCCCCCCCCTCCACCAAAGCCACCGCAGCGATGTGGAAAACGCCGAGGGAGGATGTGGTGCAATGACACAGTGACTGACAGAGCCTCAGGATTCCTGAAGGACGTGCCGCAGCTGGATGTTCAAGCACGAATTCAGAGCTGCTTCACAGAAAACAAGCGGATTCACACAGCGGTGGGAGGGTCCGTGGACAATGGATGATGTGTGCGTCATGTCATTCAGAAGCACAGCCTAGTGATTATCTGTGTTTGTCGTGGTGACCTGCATCAATAAGGAGCTGTTGCAGTGGCGTCTGATTGGTCGCTCCGGCATACCGGTCTGACAGGTGTGGAGACCAGAGCGCATATCTTTCTGTGATTTATTTTTATTCCGTGTTTCTTTTTTTTTTAGTAGCCACAATGAAGCTTTGTAACCAGGCAATTACACAAACAAGTGCGCACGCAAACTTGATTGCCCAGAGTGCTTTTTGGTGACAGACGCAGCCATCTGATTGGCATACCTGTTGATCTGTGAGCATTCTCAAGCAGGTGAGCACTCGTGATCCTACAGCCAGGAGCCAGGATCCCGAAGCAGCCCCAAGGCGTCACATTAGGTCATGTTACCTGGCCGTTTAAGTGTGAAACGAGACTCGGCAGGAACAAAGGGCGAGCGGAGTGGATCTCTCAGTGCCTGAGTGGGACTGCACAGCCACTCACAGCCACTGAGTGTGCCCGGCAGCTGTCCACCGGCCTGTTTATTGGCCCCAGATCCAGACCCTGGTGTTTCCTTGCATCAAACCTTAAGCTGGAAAATGTGCCTTATTCCCCCCTCCAGTCAAAAAAAAAAAAAACAGCAAAAGGCCACAGCCTTTGTTCGAACTGCTAATGCTGAACATACCTTGAAGAGCAAGGAGAACAGTGTAATTGTGACCACATGAAACCAGAAAGTGCCATCACGGTGGGGTGGTGGGCTTAGCTGTATGTGTATGTGTAGATGTGCCTGTGTGTGTGTCTCTGCGCGCGTGTGTGTGGGTGTGTGTAGGTGTACGCTGACACCACAGCCTCAGAGGCACTTAGAAACGGGCGATGAATGCCGATGACACGCTGTGTTGCCGCGGTAATTTGATTTATTTATTTCCATCACGTTAGCGTTTCTCGCCTAGCGCCTGGCGTCACCTTCCCTCAGCTTCAAAGCAGGTAGGCCCTGCGAGACAGACGGAGGGGGATTCTGCCGCTTTCTATGGTTTTGTCAGTGTTAATCTCTCTGCGGGCTGCGACCTCAAAGACAACAATGGAAAAGGCTGAACAAAGAGCAGGTTAGCGTGGAATTTTAGGGACGGCAACGCTCGCTGGACGGGAAGGGAGATGAGGAGCTGAGGACAGCCTCACCATGGTCTGGTGGAGTGTGTTGGGCAGCTCTCCCTCGTTCCTGTGCTGTCAGGGTAGAGCCAGAGGCCTCTGCTCCAAGCCAGCACGGAAGCCGCTGTTTGTGTTCACTAAGCGCTCGGGGTGGAAATACCACCACAAACCTGGAAAATCTTTGCACAAACAGCGGTGGGATAGGGTGGCCTTTGTGGCCGCGACAGGCACGCTGTAGTCAAACAAACCGAAACCTAGCTCTCTCGCTCTCCTCTCTCCCTCTCGCTGTCGCTCTCCTTCGCCGCGTTTTTTGTGTGGGAGTCCCCCCTGTGTCACGCCGCTAATAATTGAGATGTGTCCGTGATGCGGCGTGGGAGGGAGATGGCGCCTTGCCCCCTGTGTGTGCCCCGGGCCCAGCAGGCCTCTGACAGCCTGGGCCTGGAGTGGAAACGGCACCTGCCCCAGCAGGGGTCCCTGTACCGAGCTGCAGTGAGAGGGGATAGGTGAGAGATGGTGGCCATCACCTTAACCTCTCACAAAAAACAGTCCATTGACAGTGGGGCTTGACAGTGGTTTTTCAGAGATGTGGTTGGTTTTCATTGCTGCGTATGTGTATAGGTGTAGGTGTCTGTGTGTGTGGGCATGCGTGTGTGCGTGCGTGCATGAGTGTGTGCGTGTGTTCGCATTTTTTTCTTCGTAAGTCACTCCAGATCAGCGCATCTGTCAAATGTGGGTGAGGCTGTACTACTGTAAATAGCGCATTAGGATGCATTGCTTAATTCATGGTTGTAGTAATGTGTCTTTGTTTCTTTTCCCTGCAGTTCCATCCTTTACTTTCACTCCAACAGGTATGTACCATACACCCTGGCCTCTTTTCCACTGTCATTATTTAACTCTCTGTGCTGTTTAACCCCAGTTCTGTCCCTTTGTGTATCATTTATCACATCATACAGCTTTAAGAGGCCCATAGTTATTCTGCTGACAGCACAGCAGTTCTGCTCTCCATGGCAAATGAGCGAGTTTGGGAGGCACGCACACCATTTAAAAATACATGCACGAACTTAGGGGAGAAAATCTGGTCCGAGGTTTAAGGAAATATCAAAGGGACGTTCCTCCTGAGTCGTCAGGGCACATCAGCCTAAAACACTTAAAGCGGAGTGAGACGTGTTACTAAGAAGCTATTAAAACGCTGTGCGACTTGATCAAAGCGCTGCTGCCCGCCTCAGTTCTTCAGACAGGATTTAGGAGTATGACACACGAGAGCTCACATGTCCCAATTAGAGAGCTTTGGCTGTGGAGAGAGATCTGTAATGTGTCTGTGAACTGGAGTGACACTGACATTCCAGGGAGAGAAGAGGCAAAGAGGAGTCTACTGCTCTGCTCTTCTCTCTCTCTCTCTCTCTCTCTCTCTCTCTCTCTCTCCCTCTCTCTTTCTCTCTCTCTCTCCCTCTCTGCTCTCTTCCTCTCTCCCTCTCCCTCTTTCTCTCTCTCTCTCTCTCTCTCTCTCTCTCTCTCTCTCTCTCTCTCCCTCCCTATCTGCTCTCTTCCTCTCTCCCTCTCTCTCTCTCTCCCTCTCGCTCTCTCTCTCTGTCTCTCTTTCTCTCCCTCTCTCTCTCTCTCTCTCTCTCTCTCTCTCTCTCCCCTTCCTCCCTCCACATTCACGCTGCTGCTTTTTCTGAATGTACTGAAGTCCATTTCACGGACACAGGAAACGCACATATTCCAGAAGCCTGTACTTGATAAACAGTGGAGAGTAGTGGCAGTAAAGTAACTTCTGATATGAATTTCCAATAAGAATCCATTCTTTTCTCTTTGTTCTCCGTACCTACCGGCTGCCTGCAGTCCTCCCCCCGCTCTCTTTCCCTGCCTCTTTCGGGTGTGTGAGCACACCGTGTCGGCACTTGTCGCATAGCTGTGTCCTGTAAGGAGCAGCCGGAGCAGGCTGTGGGAACAGTGTGGTTAAAATGACTAATCCCCTCACTGCAGAGCCGGAGCTGAGTCTAAACTGTGGGCTTTTTGTTTCATTCCCCGGTCTGCCTCGGGGCCCTAGGATCATGTTTAATGCTTTTATTGTTGCGTTATAGTTTCACGCACACTTCAGGAGCATCTGCAGGTGGAGCTGATTTTATTTAGCTCACCCCCCCAGCCCCCCACCACAGCCTAGCTGTCACACCGGCACTCTTAATCTCACCTGCTATTGTCAGGTTATTTGTCCCACCTTCCTCCTGCCACCTTTGATGTCTGTCACGGTTGGAACGCCATTGCGCTAACGTCAGCGTCATCCGGGCGTTTTTTTATTGCGACTCCGAGCGGTGCTGATCCGTTCTTTGTGTTAGTGTTGTATGGACCTGCGAGAGCTACGCTAGAGTCAAGCTCCGTGCAGCTTCCTGTTTAGGGGGCAGAAGAAAACAGCCTGGCTGTTCCGTTAAATCCCCCCTGAAAGAGACTGTAATTAAAGTGCGAGTTTATCTCTCCCTCACACACACCGGCGGCTTAAATGCTCCTTGAAAGCACCCAACTTCCAGTGCGGCGGGCTTCAAACGCACACCAGCGACGGCATGAGACTGCCGCCACGCACAGACCCTCTAAGCCCCTCACACACACACGCGCGCGCACACACTAAGCCAGATCCACACGGCCTGGGGCGAAACATTCACTCACTCACACGCACACACACACACACTCGGACGCACATGCACAAACACAGAGTCTGTTCCACACAGCATGGGGTGAAGCGTCCAGTGTCCATGTTTGTGTGTGTGTGTGAAGGCACGGCACTACCCTCGGAATGGGTATTGCATTGCTATGTGAATGGCAGCAAGGAGGCGGGGTTTATCAAATGACAAATCAGATCATTAATTGAAAAGAGGGTGTGTCCTGGCCACATGTCTGTCTGCCATTTCTGCCTGTAAGGGAGCTGTCTGTCTGTCTGTCAGTTTAATAAAGTGTCCATCTGTTTCTGCTTTTCCAGTGTCCTATCAGCGTGGAGGAGAGGCTGTTAGCAGTGGTGGAAGGTAAGATTCTACCTGTATCTCAGCATTGCTGTGCTGTATGTGTGATACTTGTGTTGTCTGTAACATCTGTATGTCTTAGTGTGTGTTGTCTGTACTGTCTATAGCATCACTGTTTTATGTGTGATGTTATTGATACAGTCAGTAAAACTGGTATGTTTGGGTTGATTGGTGCTGTCTGTGAGGTCAGTGTGTTTATGCGTGATGTCAGTTCTGACGTTATTGTGTTTTATGTGACAATGGTACTGCTTCTAACATCACTTTGTGCAGAATATTTGTATTGTCTCTAACATTTGTGATTGTGTGTGTGCGTGCATACGCGTTTGTGTGTCAGAGAGACACCATTTTAGTATGTACCATCAGTGCAACAGAGATTTCCTCTGTTAAACCACATTGCCTAGACTGCAGTGCTGAATGAATTTTCACACTGATTTTACAGTTCTCTGCTGGAATTTAAATTATTTTTCATCCAGAAATTGCATCAATTTATCCTTTTCTCAGCTCTGTCAGCTTGATTAAACTCTCTGCATTAGTTGAAATTTCAGGCTATTATGTATTCCATTATATGTTGTTGAACAGGTTATAATTACATACCGCAATAATGAGCCTTTATGAAGAATTATTCTGGAAGTAGCGTGTGCATATGGGATGTATTAACATTGAAACATTGCGGGGGTGTTTAATAATTGAAACAGAATGTGTGAGCATTACGTTTGTAATGAGAAGTTGTGAAACATGGCAGCCCACGATTGTGCTTGAGCATGGAGCTTTTGTGTTCCGGTTTGGGAGAGAGAGTTGCACACGCAACGTCCCTGTCCCCAAAAGAGGGTGAGGGCGAGCACTGGGTGAATAAGCCTTGCGCAGCAGCTTAGGAGGAGAAAAGAGAGGGGAAAAAAGAGAGAGGGATGACCTGTGAAGAAGAGGCAGGAGGAGGAGAAAAAAAAGGGTGGAAAGCGAGTCGGAGCAGGAGGAGTGGGTGAGCGGGGAGGGGTCAGCAGCGCACTTCCCACTCACGGACACCAGGGGGAGTGCTTTGACTGCCTAAAGCCTGCTCTGCGATGCAGGCCAACACGAGGTGGGGGAGTGGGTTTTGGGGGGAGAGACAAAAGAGAACCCCATCTACTAAACACGTTTTCCCACCCTGAGCAAGCGGGTGCAGCCGATACCTGTGGGTGAGTGAGGCAGCGTTAACGTGTGTCCAGCCTTCTCGGTGCATTCAGTGGACTGGATGGACGTACAGGCATTATAGATGGTCAGCAGAAAGGTGTCCGTTTACAGAAGACTCACCCTCCCACCACCCTGCAACCCCATCACCCAGACAACTCGTGTAATGCAGACAGCTTTCACCCTGGTGCATGATTTTAACATGCCCTGCACTCACTGACGTGCACGACGGACTCGTACAGTTAGTGGTGTAGAAAGCAGTCAAAGCTTGTCCACCATATCGGTTCACTGTGTCTCCAGCTTTTTTAGCATGAAGGCTATCAGTTTCCTATCCAGAGAGAAGCCCAGGGCTGTATTCAATTAGACTATCATTCTGTGTGGTGGAAATGTTATTTATCTCCTCACGAGATACAGTGCTCTGACTGAATTGGGTGTTTTGCAGAATTTCATGTGACAGTGGCCATTTAAATGTGAACTGAAAGGACAGGGTTAGATGCAGACAGCAGGAAGAGGTTCGATTGTATGGGAAGGGCTTTTGTGAAATTTTATCATGGTGAAATGTGAAAGACAAAGCTGAAGCTAGGACCTTTTTATGGTTCCCAGACTCTGCATATTTTTTTGCGCGTATGTGAGCACATGCGTGTGTGTGTGTGTGTGTGTGGGCGCGCACACATGTGCGTATGTGTGTACGTATGTACTCATTTCTGTCTGTGTGTGTGTGTGTGTGTGTGTGAGAGCGGAAGATTTAGGGTTTCACATTTCAGCTTTAAGCTCTGTCAGTTAGGATGTGGAGTAGAGAAAGCGCAGAGTCAGCTGGTTTCACAGAGTCTGGGTGAGGGAGAGGGAGATGGAGAGAGAGAGAGGGAGACGGAGAGAGAGAAGGAGAAGGAGAGGGGTGGTGTGGAGCCGTGCCTTTTGTCCACCTAACCATGTACTGGGTTTTTCTTCAGTAGTCCAGGTTGGCTTCTCTGGAAGAAATAGCACTGTGTGTCATTTCCAGAGTAGCCATCCCTACAGCTATATTTAATATATATTACCATTTCATCCAATTTGTGTGTCCCTTTTCCAGAAGCACTTTATACTCCGTTTTTCTGCTTTTAAAACGGTAGCGATGTGGTTAAGGCACCGGGAAAGCATTCTTGCCTTGGACATGCCTTAGCCCATTTCCCAGCATTCATAGCGTTTTGTTTTCGCTCCCTGCGCTGACCACCAAGAGAGCCAATGTCATCCGCCAGGAGCAGGCCGAGCGCACACAATCTATTTAGCCCAGATCCCCCCTTAATGCACATCAGTGCCCCGGGTGGGGAGGGTCGAGCTGGAGCAGAGCCGGGGAGAGAGCAAGGAGCTGCGCGGCAGAAGGCCGGAGGAACGCCGGCACATTCCGGAACCGTGACACGCTCTCGGAACCCGCAGCACCCACGCTTGCTCACCCACGCAGCAGACATACCCCACCCCGAAGGACGAATCATTATTTACAGATTGTAAAGGTTTAATTATGTTTAATATACGTTACCTTTATGGGGTTTACAGATTGAACGGTGTTATTGATAGAGGTTGTGTTACTCCGAATTTAAAGACCACCTCGAGCAGTTCCCTGAAAAATGATCTTTTTAATGTAGAGATGGAATGGAGAGTCTATCCAATTAACTATTAAGTTTTTCTTGAAAAAAATTAAACAAATATTTGAACAGCAGTAAAGTGCTGCTTGTACCAAGAGCACATGAGGCAGTGAAGTTGGTTTAAATGCTAGATAGTCCAAAACAAGCACTTTACCTGAATTTATTTTCCCATAAAAAAGCCCCAGGTACTGATAAAAAGCAGAACTGAACTGAGGTTGGTTCAGTGTGCAGTTGGTTCAGTGTGCACCGATTGGTCACTGGCCGCTTTCCTCTCCCTCACCTCCAAGGAGCATCTGGCCAATGGCTGTGCACTGCTCGGCGTTATGTAGCAGGTGCACCTCGGCACCAGCGCATTGCAGCTCTCGCCCGAATCGGCGCTGACTCCTCTCCCTCTACCTATGCGGGTCTATGCGTCTAACTTGGCTGCGCTCTGCTACCTCGGGTTGCCTCTGTGTCCCAAAATACAAGGGCAGCATCTCTCAGACCCGCCTCTTCTCAGTACTGGCTCCACACTGGTGGAATGAGCTTCCTGCAGAGATTCGTACAACAGACACTCTGGGCGCCTTCAAGAGAAAGCTGAAAACTCATCTCTTCAAGCTGTATCTCTAGTCTACCTTCCGCTGCACCTATTCTATTGATCCCTATTTTCTATTAAAAAAAAGCAATCCACACTAGTTTAGTACTTAACTCAGTATCTTACTGACCTCTTATAATACTTCTTGATAACTACTTGTAGAACGGTGATGCACTTATTTGGAAGTCGCTCTGGGTAAGAGTGTAATGATGTGATGTAATGTAATGTTGTGTCTGGCTCTTCTTGTGCTCCGACAGGCCCGGCCTCCTGAACATCGGGGAGCCCGCCTCCCAGCCCTGGCTGGCCGACACCTGGCCCAACACCTGCTCCAACCACAACGACTGCAGCATCAGCTGCTGCACCGCCAGCAACGGCAACAGCGACAGCAACCTGGCCACCTACAGCCGCCCCGGTGAGTCCCCCCATCCCGCCCGCAGCCGGGAGGGAAGGGTCAGCCGCCCCGGTGAGTCCCCCCATCCCGCCCGCAGCCGGGAGGGAAGGGTCAGCCGCCCCGGTGAGTTCCCCCGTCCCGCCCGCAGCCGGGAGGGAAGGATGAGGCTCGCACCCTCACGGACGAGAACCTGGCAGAGAGTAGACACTGCATAGCAGAGCTACTCGGCTCCTGGAGGGTCACGTTCAAGATAAAGAGAGGTCTGAGAGTGGGCTGTGAGACATGAACGCCCACAGGTTTTGTATGTGCGAACTCCAGCTAAGGCTAAACATGAACTAGCAAACAAAGCACGGTATACTTGGGCCAAGGCTTAGTGTATGTAAGGAAAACTGAGTGATGGTCCCTCAGCTACAGGCAATTAACCTTTTGTATATATGTGTAAATCTTGAAAGCATATCAAGAAATTAGGTTTTTGATATGTAACCCGGAGGAAAGGCTTGTGTTAAATGCATCAATTACACAAAGAAGACAAAGGCCCTTAAGAGGCTGATATAAGTGCTTGGTCCTTCCAACCAGACAGCGTCCCGGTGTTCTGTCCTCTCATGGAACACAGTGCCTTTCAAAGATCTCATATATCTTGGATAGTGATGTATTCGCAAAAAATAAGTTCAGCGAGTCAATATCATGGTTATTTGGGGATAAAAAAAATACCGGACATAGCATCTTTTCCCCATATTCATTCCTGATCCCCGAAGACAGAGGTATCCGAACCCATAAGCCGTTCCCGTGGGGATGAGGACACTGTCACCCTCCAGAATGGCTGACGTTTGCCAGTAGCCCGGGGTAGAGGGAGGGGCGGGGGCGCTTGATTTGTAGGAGGTTAAAGCGGGGCTGTTTTAGGCAGGAAATAAAAAGAATGTGCTGGAAGGAGCTTATGGGTTTACTTTGCTGCTAATCGAATTGCTTTACTGATTTCCATACTGTTGTTATAGCCCCTAATGTAATTTCCCCTAAGTGCTCAGTTATTTAAGAAATGTGGAGCAGCCATAGAGGTCAGGATAGGACTGCAGCGTGTGGCCAATGCCGAAAAGAGAGGAGCACCTGGAAGTACTGAGGGAACGAGAGAGAGAGAGAAAGGCAGGGAGGTTAAGAGAGAGAGAGAGAGAGTCAAAGATGGAGGGATAAAGCCTTACGAGAGAGAAAGGGAGGGAATGGGGGAGAGAGAGAGGGTGGGAGAGAGGGAGGGAGAGGGAAAGAGAGAAAAAGAGAGAGGGAGAGGGACTTGCCATCCTTCCAGGTGGCCTTTTAGTCCAGTCAGCAGTAATTTCAGAAACAAAGGGGAGAGAGAGCTTGGCTCCGTGGGCCAAAAGACCCACACAAAAGAGCTAAGTGTCCGCAGTCCGGAAAAAAAAAAAAAAAACACACACCGCTCCGGGCCCGAGGCAGCCAGGGGCATGGTCCAGGCCTGCTCGCACCCCAGCCCAGCCCTGACCTCCGCCCCGAGATATGCTCAGATTGGCCAAACTGTGGAAGACACGGGATGGTGGTGGCGTTTTATCGCTCCACCTCTCCAGAGGGTGGTGGTGACACCTGCCCGCTCCTTCACGCAGGCTTTCGGCTTCTTTTCGGCTTTCGGTTCTGCTCGCTGAAAGAAGCTCACCGAGCCCCATTCAGTCCGCGGTGTTACTTAGCTGCAGTTCCGCGGTAAGGTTAAGTGCCTTACCCAGGGGTACGACAGCTGTGTCACATCCAGGCCTTAAAATCCCGAGCTCCCATCCTCATGCATGACACTTCCGCAGCCTTTCCGAATAGCAGCGTTTGAACTCGTCTTATTTCCTCTTTGTGTAATCGTCTGCTGTTTGACTTCCCCTTCCCCGGCAGCTTTTGCGGCTCGTGACAGTTGTTTTGAGAGAGGATAACACGCTAAACACCGTTCCCCCTGCTCACTCGCATGACAGGGAACGATGCTGACTAACCCATTTAAGAGCTCGCCTCCCGCTTGCTTTGCGTGAGCAAAAAAAAAAAAAAAAAAGCCCAACTTTGTGGAAATTAACTGCTTCGGTGGATGGGTGACAGACAGAAAGCAGGGGAAGAGTTTAAAGTCTCTTATCTCTCACCTAGACCCCTTTTTTTAACGTCTACCTTTTGAAGTGTGTCAGATTTCCTCGGCTTCCTGGAAACCGGAGCCCTTCCTGCATGCACCTATGGCCGCCCTTGCTGTATACCTCCTCGGCTCGCCTCTTAACCCTTTTGACGATTTAAATATTTTATGAGCGGGGAAAATTGGATATGTCAGCGGAGCGTCATGCATGCTGTGGCAGCTCCTCTCTGGCCTTTGATACAGATGTGTCGGAAATGCCCCGCTCAATGAGTGAACCCGCCCCCCCGCCCCCAGCTCAGACAGGGGCCAGGGGGGTGATCGGTCATGAAGCAGAGGAGAGGTGAGCATTTTGGAGAGAGGGGCTGAACGGCACAGGCGTAATGCTTTTCCAGTCCCTCGCCAGCTTTAAATAATAGTGTCACATTTAATATTGAGGTAAAAAGAATTTCATTTCCTCAGTCTGGGGGGAAGAAATGCTGTGTTCTGAAGTTGCAGCGAATATAATATAGAATTGATGGGGTATTTCAAAATATCCATTAGACATGAATGGTATGAAGGGCCTTCACACAGCCATCGTGCATCGTGAACTTGCAAACTCTTTCACTAAACCCCTCCCCCCACCCTCCATGGTCTTCAGCTGACTGCATCGCCAACTACAACAACCAGCTGGAGAACAAGCAGACGAACCTGATGGTGCCGGAGTCGGGCGTGTACGGCGACGTGGACCTGTCCAACAAGATCAACGAGATGAAGACCTTCAACAGCCCCAACCTGAAGGACGGCCGCTTCGTGGGGCCCGGGGGCCAGCCCACGCCCTACGCCACCACCCAGCTCATCCAGTCCAGCATCATGAGCAACAACATCAACAGCGGGGTCGGGGTCGGGGGTGGGGGCGGGAGCGGAGGGGGCGGGGCCGGCGGCGACCTCAACGAGAAGCACTGCTGGAAGCCTCCCACTGCCCAGCAGCAGAAGCAGCAGGAAGTGACGTCACAGCTGCAGTACAACATCATGGAGCAGAACAAGCTGAACAAGGGTGAGTGGCGGAGAGCGGTGAGGTCATCAGGGCATCCAGACACGCCCTGTCCCACTCCCATCTCTTCAGCAAACGACCCCTCTTAAAACCACGCAGAAGCTTTCAAACCATTTCTTTTTCCTCAACATCAACATGGTTACTCTTCCGTTGGACTCTTCCTCTCGTTCCCACCACCTGTCCAGCGTTTTGCTCAAGTTTTTTTTTTTTGTGCTTGCATGGATAACTGATTTAACAATGCATGGCTAAACTGTAGGTAATTTCTGCTGTCCTTGTGGATCAAAACCTGTCTCATCCTCGAGTGAGAATGTTCCACTTTTAAAAGCATGAAAGTGTTGAGGATTTGAAACTTCCTGTGTCTGAGATTACTACTGGTTAGCATTAGCGTAAACCTGTCCAAATTCACAAGACTCCCCGCTGCAGTGAGCATGACTGACACAGAATGGGAGAGAGTGAGAATGGGTCACCTTTACAGAGCCAGTGTTTACCTTCTCTACTTCTGTAGAGCCGAATCTTTTCTCAGCATGCACCAGAACACTCAAAGATATTACATTCACATGCATGTGGGGAAAAATTACATACATATATACATGCACACGTATTGCAGGTATATTTCCTCTTACTGTTACTGTATTATGTCATCACAATGTGTCGGAATTCAGAATTCTCCTGTCCTCTCTTTGAGTGGTTGTTGCCTACAGTCATCAGGTTGGTTAATTGCTGTCGCCCATGTCTGAACATTCACAGGAACTGTAGCAGAGCACATACTTTCCCCGCACTTTCTGTAGATGTATTGTGTGTACTGTGTGTACAGTGTATGTCTCGAGGCCCAGGCTCTGTGCTTCGACCCTGCCCGTTGGACCCCTGCTTTCACCTCTTTCTTTCTTCCTTTTCCACCTTTCTCGTCCCCTGCCATCTTTGGGTCTCACACACGTGGGAGGCACGGGGACAGTGAGCAGCTTTGAGAACGCTGCCCGGCCTCCTTCATGCATGCTTAACTCTCCCCCGCCCTTTCCGATTGACAGACCACTACAGGGGCGGGGATGTCCCCATGCCAGCCACCATCCCCTACAGCCAGGCCCACGAGCTCAACACCGGGGGGTCCTACAACAGCTCGGACCGAGGCAGCAGCAGCACCTCGGGTGAGGGGACAGGGGATTTCGGGGGTGTGTGGGGGGGGAGGGGTGAAAGTCTTTATTCATCAGAAGTCCAACACATTTGGCTCTGATAGACTCTCCACAGGGGCCCTCGTGCAGTACGCTGTGTCAGTAATGTGCGTCGCTGTTGTTTTTTCCCCTTCATTATAACTCCCGAAAGCTACTTAATCACATTCTGCCCCAGAGGACTGTTTCAAAATCACATCCATCTCTGAAGAGCAATAAATCATATTAATATGAGAAGAACAAACAATGCCTTTAAAAGGCTCATTTTGACTAATTCCCAAATAATTTCATCTAGAGGAAAATGGGCAGGGCAGGTCGCCTTTGGATAATGGAAAACGCTGAGTTTTGCAAAAAGTAAAACATTTTCATGGACGTCTCTGATCATCATGGGATTGGACTCTCTGGGATTTCATTTGAATATGATTTGTGTGTGTGTGTGTGTGTGTGTGTGAGAGAGAGAGAAAGAAACAGTATGTAACTCCCCAGGGTCCCGGGACATTTAAAAAGGGGGGGGGCAGTTTTTTGTCTTTTTTTGTGCCTCAGATCCCAGGACAGTTCATTTGCGTTGCTCATCCTCTCACAGTTTGTTGTGAGCTCATTAATTACCATCACCTTCATCACGGCGGAGAGAGCGATAATTTCATCAAAGCGCGAGCGTTTGTTTCCGGACAAGGACAAATGACGCGCATTCCAGACGCCATGCAAGGCTGCCGCCTTAATGCATCTTATCTATTTTTATATTGTATTTGAAGTTCAAGTAATTAAACAGCAGCCTCGGCTGCTCCCAGAGACCACAGCTCATTGCGCCTGAATTCTAATTCATTGGTGTTAATTGGCCTCTGATGGTTTTTTTTCCATTTGGTCCCCTTCATTCCTCCGCTTTCTGCAGTGCATATTATTACTTTTGAAAAATGACTGTGTTTTTTGATGGAATCCCTGACATTAATTACAAATTGAGAGATAATGCGCATGCACATTTTGGCTGCATAAATAACGAGGTGGCTTCCATTAGCCGTCGCGCTGCGGCGCGTAAAATGATCCTTTTTTTTTCTTCAATGTCGACATTCACATTGAAATTACCCCCATTTGTTAATCTGTTTTTTTCGATCCACTGTTAATTTCTTTATTTATCTAGAAATTTTGGTTTCATTCATAAGAGGCCATTGGGGCACTGTTTGGATGTGTGTGTGTGTGTGTGTGTGTTTGTGTGCCTGTGCGTTCCCATGTATCTGCATGTGTGTGAGTTTGCATGTGAGGGTGTACGTATGTGTGTGTGCATTTGTTTACATGTGTTTGCTTGTATGTGTGTGTGTGTGTGTGTTCTTGTATGTACGTTTGTCCCTGCCTGTGTGTTCTCTAATGCTCCTTTGTATTGCTGGCTTGCACAGGGAGCCAGGGTCAGAAGAAGGGAGTACGGACACCCAAACTGTCCAAACAGAGCACAATGAACTGGGCTGATATGCTGCCCCCTCCCCCTGCCAACCCCCCTCCCTGCCGCAACACAGACGAGTATTCTCTAACTCTGGATGAGAGGTGAGACACACACACACACACACACACACACACACACACACACACACACACACATATGCACACACATGCAGGCCATAGGGTTTTAGTCTGACTGGGCATTACCACACTACCATAGTACCATAGGATGTTAAGTCTGCTTCAGTATTAAAATAGTACAGTAGGGCATCAGTCTGGACATTAGCACAGTACCACGCTGAGTGTTTCTCCCCGCGTCCACAGCTACGACCCGGACATGCAGTGCCCCATGCCTCCGTCCCGGATGTACCTGCAGCCGGGCGAGCTGGAGGAAGAAGAGGAGGAAGAGGAGCTGGAGCGAGGGCCCACGCCCCCCGTCCGAGGAGCCGCCTCGTCCCCGGCCGCCGTCTCCTACAGCCACCAGTCGACAGCGACGCTCACCCCCTCACCCCAGGAGGAGACACAGCCCATGCTGCCGGACAGTTGCGAAAACATGGGCCCCGCCCAGCACGACCGCAGGTAACTGCCCACATTACCCACTGCATGTGAACCACAACATGAACAGTCATGTCCTTTAACGTACATTAATTGCCCATCATGCATCAGACTAGTAAAGTCACAAGCTTTGGGGTAGCTATATAGCGTAGTTGTAGGGAGCGGGACTTGTAACTGAAAGGTTGCCTGTTCGATTCCCAACTGCGGCGCTCCTGCTGCGCTCTTGGGCAAAGGTACGTAACCCAGAACTTCCTCAGTAAATATCCAGCTGTATAAATGGATAACATGTAAAAATTGTAACCTACGTAAGTCGCTCTGGATAAGAGTGTCTGCTAAATGTAATGTAATGGATAATGAGACTGTTTCCCCCCTCCCCCCCTTTCAGACGCCACACTGTCAGCCCCCCACCCCCTCCGCGGCCCCTCTCCCCTCCCCACACGTACGGCTACATCTCCAGCCCCCTGGCGCTCGACACAGATGGGCTCGAGGAGGAGGAAGAGGAGGAAGAGGAGGAAGGGGACGAGACAGACGCGGAGGTGGCCAAGGCCCACCACCACCCCCACCACCACCCGCACCACCCCCACCACCAGCAGCAGCTGCACCCGCGCCGGCTCCTCCTGCGGGGCCTGGAGCAGACGCCCGCCTCCAGCGTGGGCGACCTGGAGAGCTCAGTCACGGGCTCCATGATCAACGGCTGGGGCTCGGCCTCGGAGGAGGACAACGCCTCGTCCGGCCGCTCCAGCGCCGTCAGCTCTTCCGACGGCTCCTTCTTCACCGACGCCGACTTCGCCCAGGCCGTGGCGGCCGCCGCCGAGTACGCCGGCCTCAAGGTGGCCAAGTACCCCGGCGTGGTGCCCGAGCAGGGGGTTCCAGGAGGTGAGGGGTGGGGGGCCGGGGGATGGGGGCAGGATGGCATGAATTGCTGAGTTGCTTCAGTAAATATCCAGCTTGTATAATTGGATAACATTGGAAAAAAACTGTAACCAGTGTAAGTCGCTCTGGATAAGAGTGTCTGCTAAATATCAGTAATGTAATGTAAATGTAATGTAAGTCACTCTGGATACGAGCACCTGCTAAATGACAATAATAATAATAATATTGAAAGGATGGAACTCCACATTTTAAAGTTCATTTTACAACGCATTAGAGGGCAACCTCTAAAAATCCCAAAAGTCCCTCCATTCAAAGCGTCACCTCTTCCTGCTTTCCCAGCCCGAAAGTACCACATGGCCCCTCCGGGCCACCGTCCCACCAGCCCTGTGTCCACCGACAGCAACATGAGTGCTGCTGTCATGCAGAAACGGCCGCCCAAGAAGCAGAAGCAGCACCCGACGGGCCACCCGGCCCACCAGCGCCGCGACGCCTACCCTGAAGGTACCTCACCGCCGCCAGCCCAGGGCCTTCTCTCTCCTCAAGCATTATTCCTCCCATCACACCGTGTCTGTTATCTCATTTTTCCCCTCTTTCGCTTCCTTAATTCAAATGATCAATTTTTCAAACGCCTTTCAAAGACTCGGGATCTAGGGTTAATTATGCATTTTGTCAGCAGTTGTTGCCACATCAAAACATTGCTGATTTCCTGATGTTTGGTATGTAATTATGGCTTTTTATGGTGCGATTTATGAAGAAAAAAGGGAAAAGCGTGTGTGCAGTAAAGCTGGGGGAATTAGCAGCCCATGTTAATGCTGCATATGTGATGGAAACTGTCCTGTCAGCTTTTTAAGAGGGAGGGTGTATCGCATGTCGGCCAATCGCCCTCCAACTTCAGCCGGCGGAGGCGGTCCTTCGTGAAGCTGGTTGAAGCTGGTGAAGCTGTGGAGCATTAGCCAAGCCGCAGTACAGGAAGCAATCCCTGCGGGGCTGTTACGGGTCTGAGCCCTGGCCATTTAACTGGGAAATAACGGCTGGAGCTTCCATATACTCCCCACTGAGTGAAGGAGAGGGCATGTCAGGACAGTAAATGCCCCCCTGCTGCCCTCCCCCGCACGGCTTCACTTCCAATCCGCCGCGGTGCTGAGCAGGCAGTGGCCCGTCAGTAAGGGGGGGGGGTGGGGGGGTCTCGGGGGAGCTCTGTCCAGGCCTCTCCGCTGACACCGGGACGTTGTCCCGTTCCAGCCTCTAATGAAATTGCCCCGGGTGTTCTGGCCGTTATTGAAGTGCCACCTTCCACTTAAAGCCCGCGGAAAACACAAAGTAGCAGCCGGAGCGGAGAGCGTGTAAATATGGAGTAACCTTGCAGGACTCGCTCTCTTTTTTTACCCCTTCCTTTGTCTGAGTCTCTTTTAGCAGAACTGGCAGCCCCCCACACCGGTAAATAAGGGCACATCATTGCCAAAAATAATATCCCTGGCCTCCACAGTATTCATAACCAGGAGTATAAATTAAATTCATTGAATCTGCTCCAGTTCCTGGCTATTATAATTACTGAAACTTTTGGAGAATGCTATGTTTGTGTGTGCGTGTGTGTGTGCGCGCGTGTGTCTGATTGTCTGATTGTGTCTGTGTATACGCGTGTATGCTTGTATGTATGCGTGATTGTGAGGATGGTACCGTGCATGTGTCCACACAATGTGTGAGCATGTGTGTTTTTCCGTATCTGTGTTTGTATGCATGTGTGTATGTGTCTGTATGACCATATCATTGTCTATGTGTCTGATTTTGTGTGTATGTGTGTGTGTGTGTGTGTGTGTGTGTGTGTGCGCACGCGGATGCATGTGTGTTAGGTCTGTGTGAGCACATAATTGTCTGTCTTTGTGTGTGAATGTGTGCACATGCATGAGTGTACATGTCTATGTCTTGTGTGTGAGCGTGTAATTGTATCTCTCTCTCTCTCTCTCTCTCTCTCTCTCTCCCTGTGTGTCTGTGAGCATATAATTGTCTGTGTGTATGTTTCTCTCTCGCTTTATGTGTCTGTGTGAGCATATAATTGTCTGTTTCTGTGTGTGTGTGTGTGTGTGTGTGTGTGTGTGTGTGTGTGTGTGTGCGCGCACCTGTGTCTGTGTCTGTCCGAGCATCGGTGCCTCGTCTCTGTGTCAGGTGTCCTTGTGTGTTGGAAGCTTTCGGAAGGAGATTTAATATCCAGCATGCAGAGCCTAGCCAGCAATATCATCGCATCAAATCTCCCCCCCCCCCTTCCTTTCCCCTCCTTTTCTAAACCATCCCCTCCGTCTCATCCCTCTATCACATCCCCCCCCTCCGATCTGCAAGGAGACAGGCGCTGACAGGACCTCATT
Source organism: Megalops cyprinoides (assembly GCF_013368585.1). NCBI lineage: Eukaryota > Metazoa > Chordata > Actinopteri > Elopiformes > Megalopidae > Megalops > Megalops cyprinoides. The sequence continues at coordinate 31,643,262 of NC_050591.1, read as the reverse complement.
TCTGTCCGTCTGTCCCAACCCGGATCGGATTTTATTAAAATCGGTTTCGTCTTAGACTGAAGTTATTACCCCAGTCCTGCACGACCCCTCCCCTCCCCTCCCCTCCCTCCTGGTTGCCATGGACAGACTGGGAGAGGCACGACAGGGGGGTACCCTGTGGGTGTAAATCTCCTGCTCCTTCCAGCCTGGGCGTGTATATACCCCCCCACAGAGCAATTCCACACCCCTTTATTTCTTTCTCTGTGCATTCCCGTTATTACGATCGCCTCTCCCTACCTCTGTGTCTCCCTCGGCCCAGACCATTTTAGGCCTGACCGAGACCGGCCGGCCAGCCATGACACCCGTAAACACCCATAAAATCCCATAAATACTGTGCTGCTTAAGCAGGCAGTAAAGAGACAGGCGGATAGGGCAGCTGGGAACCCCCTCGCCCTTTCCTACCGCACGCCCTCTCACCTTCTTTCCCTCCCTCCCTCCTTCCCTCTGTCCATGCGTGTCTCTGACCTGCTCATTTCTCCCTTGTTTGCTGAGCGGTTTGGGGGGGGGGGGGTCGCCCAGTCGATTTCCTCCCTTGATTCTCATCAGGGTTTAGCACCTCCAAGACGGTCCCCTCGTACGCCGTTAACCCTTCCCTCCCCAGCAGCCTGGTGAGGAGAATCTCGATCCGTTCAGTGAGCGCCACCTGCTGTTTACGGGCCGTAAATCCCGTGCTCCCTCTCCGCCCATCCCCCCAATCCCCCCCCCCTGCCCCGGCTGAGGTCGAACCTCGCCCCGCACGCTGTATCTCTGAGACGCTGGCATTGATCCGTCCCCCCGGCTGAGAGAGGAGGCCCGGGAGAGGCGTATAAAAAAACACCCCGGCGACACGTCTCTCTCCCCTGCGCGATATCGACTGGCCCCGACCGCGGATCCGGGAGGCTCACGCCGGCGCGGATTACCGAGAAACCGTATTAAACCCTCCCTCTTTCCGCCGGGAGGCCCAACACCTTAACGAAGACGTCGCCTCCCCCTCCCCTCAGCGTGCATATGAATATTGATAATGTTAGCACAGCCGGCGGAACGCAGGGGCCACAGCATTCCGACAGCGCTAACCAAACGGCACTGCACACTGGCAGTGGCCCCGCGAGGTCACACGGAGGGAGCGGCGGCGGTGCCATCTTTATTAACCGCGGAATCCTGCGTGGATTAGCGCCACAGATTAACGCACGTAGCATCGCCGAAGCTCTGTCTCTCCTCTCGGAAGCTGATTAGAAGATGAGAGCCCATCGATCGCTGTCAGGCCAGGCTGGCCTGCGAGCGTCTCCCTCTCCTTGGCGGGAGCGCGGGCGCTCGGGAGAGCACCGATGGCCCCATGTTGTCACACCCTCCCAAAGAAAGCGAGCTGTTATGAATAATGGCCAAAGACAGGCGCCATTGATTATTGCACAGAGAGAGCGGAGTGTGAGAGGAGCCAGGCCCCCAGGAAACACACACATATACAGATGCGCACACACTCACTCACTCTCACACCCACATATGCACTCAATCTCTCACACACACACGCACACACACACACACACACACACACACACACATACACATACACACAAACACATGTACACACGCACACATTCTCTCACACACATATGCATACACATTCACACGCACACACACACACACACAAAAACGCCCCCCTGTGCAGCATGTATAAGACATGTGGCTGAATATCGATCATCAGTAAGTGTGTATTTGTGTGCCTGCAAGCTTTGTCTGTTTTCCTCTCACCTTGCAGGTGTGAGACGTCTGAATCAGAGCCATGACAAACCAGCTATAGTCCTGGCTGTGATGCACTTTCTAATTTCACCACATAATGCAGCAGCGCTTCTCCTGTTTTACAGCAGAAAGCAAAACGTAACCTTTTTATCCCCGTCCGTCTGCCTTTCCCCAGACCTCCCGCCCCCTCCGATCCCCCCACCAGCGGTGCTGAAGTCCCCCAGCCACCCCGGGAAGCTGGCCCAGGAGGGGCGGGGTGGGGCGGCACAGAAGATGGGCGGAGACAGGAGGGCCGGAACCGGGGGCAGTCGGCCCAGAGACGGCTCGGACCCCCGCACCAGCTCCTCGGAGCGCAGGGAGGCCCAGGAGAGACAGAAGGCCGGCCGCGGAGGGAAGGGGGCCAAGCAGGAGGCCAGCACCAGCGCCAGGGCCCGCCAGAACCCAGGTACGCCTCGCACGCGGGCCCGCATCTCACTGCTGCTCATTCAGCCTCCGTGGAAACACTTCTGTTCTTCTGTGCTGGAAAGGCACTCTGGATAAGAACGTCTGCTGAATGAACGAAATGTAATGTAATGCATCTGTTCCAATACAACCACAACCCCATGTCCCACCTCCTCGGTTCCGCTTCAGTCCCTGCCCCCTAACACCTGCCACTTGGAATACTTGCTGTTTATTTTACGTGTAGTATTGTAATGTGTTTTGGATTCTGTGATCTAATGAGTGATGATATGGAGTGATAGTAACTGATATGGTAGTATACTTGCCTTCCCTTGTCCAACCAGGTTGCACAAGTTAACTGTGGTAGGGCTTGAATAGTGTTATGCTCCCACTCGCTGGTCTGGGAGTGTTGTTGGCCTGGTCTGACACTGTTGCTCATTTAACTTGAATGGATACACTTCTGTTCTTTTGTGCTGGAAGTCTTCACAGGCTGGAGTCATTGCAGCATTTACACCGCTACGGTGGCGCAGCAGTGTAGCATAGTGGTAAGGAGCAGGGCTTGCCACCAAATTGTTGCCAGTGCAGTTCCCTGGTGGGGCATTGCTGCTGTACCCTTGGGCAAGGTACTTAACCCACAACTGCCTCAGTAAATATCCAGCTGTATAAATGGATAGCGTGTAAAAATTGTAACGTTTGTAAGTCGCTCTGTCTGCTAATTGACAATAATGTCATGTAGTCTAAGGTTGAGTGTAGCAGCCTGGGTATTTTACTGTGGTGGTGTTTGTGAGCTCACCTTTTAGGACCCCTCTTCACCCCCCCCCCCCCCCCCCCCCCCCCCAGGCTCAGAGGACATCCCGCCCTACAGCCGGCCCTCCTTCCCTGCAGTGCAGAGCCCCCGGGACCGGGACCCCAGCTCCTCCAGCTCCATGTCCTCCCGGGGGTCGGGGGGGCGACGGAGGGGAGAGGGGCCACCGGGAGCGCGCAGAAACCCTGCTGACATGGGGCTCAATACCATCGGGGCCTTCCAGCCTGGGGAGGATGACCTGGAGGTGCCTGACTCTAACTCCACATTCGTCCCTTTCATTCTGTGACAGAGGATGTTGTCACATTCTCTTGTGTCTCAGACAGGTTCTTTTCCATTTTGGTGCAGAAAAGAGGCACCGTTACATCACAATACATTATTGTCATTTTAGCAGACAGTCTTATCCAGAGCAACTTACATAGATTACAGTTTTTACATACTATCCATTTGTGCTGGATACTTACTGAGACAATTCTGGTTTAAGTACCCTTGCTGTAGGGGAACAACACCAGTTCCCCAGCAGGGAATCAAACTGGCAACCTTTTGGTTATGAGCCCTGCCTCTTACCACTGCACTACACTGGTGTCCCAGTGTCAAGCGGTTTGAAATAGGGACCGAGCAAATCTCATGCTTCGTTTGACATTTTCCAACTCAATGTCATGAAACAAGGGCTAGTTCGGGATTTGAACTCTCTCTTAGAGTGTCTCTCACACTCTAAGCAAGGATCATACCCCGACCAGTGAGCCATCGAAGTAATGAGTTCATCCAATGCAGCTGTTCTGTATCTTTTTGCTCTGTTTGTGTCTGTGAGACTGATGTACATATCTCTGTTCTGTCCACAGCTTGTGGAGAGCTGAAGTCCATGCGAGGAGGAGGGGATTGTTATTGAAGACTTTGCCAGGAGAGGAATATCAAATCTCTTCATATTTTATACATTGCAGTATCAGAACCATTATGTTTTGCTGACAATTATGTAAATTGTGTTTCTTTACATCGGGGGAAAACTGACCAATAATTGTTTTTTTTTTTTAATTTATCATTTCTATGTCCATTTAAAGAGATAAAAAAGAGGGAAAAAGAATGGTGCATTCAAAGCAAATTGTGTAGTGCTATTTTCGTTTTATTTCAATGCAATATGGAGTAAAAGTTTACTCAAGCTTTTGTCATGGCTCCACTTGCCCTGGCAAGAACTCCCGAAAGCCCTTACAGTCAGGTGTTACTGTAATAAAATTAGCTACAAGCAGATGGGGTGGACTGTCTTGTAAATATATATATTTTTTTCTTTGATAACCCATAGTGGTACTTAAAATTTGTCTTCCTTGTTTATTTTTAATGATTATTATTTTATAATATGGTTAATTATTTTACTGTTTCCATCCATGTTGTGAATTGTTAAAATCATTTGACCGCCCCAGGAAAAGTGCCACTTTGGGAGTTTTTGTTTTGTATTTTTTATTTTTTTTTTTTGTAATGCACTGTTATATTTTTTTGTTGTCGTCGTCGATGTTTGTCGTTATTTGTTTTACTTTGGTTTGAAAGCACAATCACTAAACTTTATTTTAAACCATTTTATCTATTAACCTTTTTGTCTTACTGGAGAAATACAGGTATGACAAAAGAGTCTTGTGAACCATGACGATGTGAGTGAAGGTGGTAGGCTGTTTACGGTGGGACTATTTTTTGACGGGGAAGGAAACGTGAAGATCCCTGTGTCGCAGTCGAACCCATTCCAGAGTTTCACAGGTTGCAGATTTCCATTCGTATTCGAGCGATAGACGCGTAAAAAGTGTAGCAAATTTCAGTTAACAGTTTCTCAGCGAACGTGTAGGTTGAGTAAGGGAACGTGAGCTGGTTACTTTGTCTGCCGAAGCACTTAAAGGAAGGCGGCAAACGGGAACTGAGGAGCTGCATCCTGGGAAAGTCTGGAGTTAACATGATTTCCCCGCGGGGAGAATCTCGCGTCCAGCCCTGGAGGAACGCAGAGGGATGTGGGGAGGGGGTATTCGCCAAACGCAAAACGGGGGCTGCTGTTTATTCATCGGATTTCTGCAATTTTTTTTTTTTTCCAGAAAACAAAAAGCAAAAAAAAAAAACAAGAAGAAAAAAGAATCAAACCTCTAGACACCCGTCTAGTTTCCTGGTGTCTAAGCAGCTGGGATTTGGTGGTTGAGGCATCACTGCCTGCCTGTAACCGTTGTCTCTATACACCTCTGAGGGAAAAAACAAAACAAAAAAAACGCAACTGATTCACAGCAAATGAATGAAAAAACTAGAGGCATTAGCTCTGAGGTGCTGGGCTCGGTCCTGGTTCTGGTACCGCCGCACGCACACGCCGGGGCAGCCTGACTTGAGTGCCATCCATTTAAAGCCAACTTTTGTGTTGTTGTTCTGTTGTGCTGCGGTTGAGTCGAAGAGTGAGATGGCTGCGCTTTCTAAGGGAAATTAGCGTTGTTGTTCTTCATTTTGATTTTTTTCCATGTTTAAAAAAAAAAAGGCAACTTCTTTATTGTTAGCCATACATTTACATACTGAGGATCACGTAATCCGAAAACATGTAATTTTTTTCACATTATTTATTAAAAATGTCCTTAAATACCAACACTGGAGGTTAGCGTTTCTTTGTGTGGAAATGGGGATTAAGCATGTTAAGGGTGTTTATTTTGTTGCAGTACTGAATATGCAGCTGTGAGATCCAGATTTTAGGTAACCACAGTACGCTTCATCCTTAACTTTGAACAAGAAAATCATGCCATTATTTCTTCAATACTCAAATAACATTACATTCCTTTCACAGACTACCAAACTCAGTGTAGTGGATGAAAATTGTAATTAATTGTTCAACGTTGAAGTTCAAATTTCGGCCACATACATGGCGCACTTGCTTGCTGCACAGAAAACTGCTTGCACATTCAGTACCACTGAACACAGTGGTGGACCACCAATATTTTATGTATTGACCAGATATTCAGATGTGAGCTTCACACTGAAAATTCTGCCTTTGCCATTGTTGAAGCTATAACTGTTCTGATTGGCCGATTTTGTTATCAGTTGTCCTTGAAGGGGTGTGGTCTAAAAGAACCTCATGGTAATACAGAGAATACCAGAATCCTGTGTTACCAACTGGAATCCTGGGAAATAGGGAGACCAGAGGAAATTTAGGAGCTGACTATCTTACCATGGCACAAAATCTGTGGGCATGGCATGCACTCACTTTTCTTGGGTTCTCTTCTTCCTGTTACTCCAGAAAGCTGGTGACAGACCCCCACCCTTTTTGTTGTTTTGAAGTGGATTCTCTGTGGAAAGATGCATATGTGAGTGTGTTTTGTGCATGGAAGTTCGAAGGGGAAATAGTACAGGTATCATTTCACTCCAAAGTCAAAACCCAATACAGTGCTTTTCTGCAACCGGCCAAAATACCACTCACACAATCACAAATGACCTTTCAGCAGAGAAATATCAGCGTTTCACAGGAATTGATACACAGATGGCCAGTCAACTGGTTTTAATGCAGGAGGTACAACACAAACCACATATCAAAAAAGCACCGTAAACAACCATAAAAAAATGCACTGTGATGCTATTCATCAGAGTCTGCTAATGTGAAAACAAATAACCCTTGACATATGGCATTACTTTTATTGACATTTTTATCATTGGCGTAATGGAAATGCATTGCAACTATAAAACCCAATATGATAACATCTATCATAATTTAATATGAAATCCATTTGAACCATGCTGCCTTGCAAGGACACAATCTGCTCCTTATATTAGCACATTCACATGACGCCTCACACTGCCTGTTAGGGGCCAAATGATTCAAACATTAATAGACTTCAAAGAATATTAAGACCAGTTCCCTCTTAACCAGTGACCCATGAATTGAGCCGGGCTCAGTCCGCGCTTAAAAAATACGAAAGCGTGGCGTTTTATCATTCGGGGGTGGTGTGGGCGGGGGCAGTCGGTGGCATTGCGTTTCTACAGCCTCTGATTGGACAGTACGTGAGCATCTTTGTCCCTGTGTCCATCGTGACCTGTTTTTGCCCAATCAGAGCCCAGGGAAGGCAGAATGTGTGAGTAAAACACAAATAAACCTGCTGGAGGCCGGGGTCTCTGTAGGGTGACACCAGAGACCTGCTTGAGCCAAATTGGAGAATAAACGCAATTTGTTCCAGTCTCTTACACCCAGCCAGGCTATCACCCACCCCCCCCCCCCCCCACCCCCGTTTTTCTCTAACGAAGTAGGACTGCAGACGAAGCGCACCTTAGGGAGGCTTTCTGGAGCATCGCTCTCGGTCTGCACATACTTAAACACAGCAGAGGGGGAGAAAAACCGGTGCCATTACGGGCCGCCTTCCTCTGGGCTTCCCGGAATTACAGGGGAAAATTATGCTTACCCAAGCCAACGACCTTGACTGCCCGCCTGATAACTGCATGCGCAGCTTACGGGTTAAGCACTACCTTTAGATTGAAATCCGTCCAGGAGAGGGATCTCTCGGACAAAGTGCGCTGAACTGCAATGTTTTTTTTTTTTGCTTTCTTCAGCTCAGGAAAATCATGAGTGGTGGTTGGTGACACAGGGCACAGTTATTGTGGAGTTGTGGCAAGCTCAGTGCTCGAGCTACAAGGAGAGATAATAAAAATAAGATTGGATAGTGTTGTGTGGGTCAGTGCCAGGTTGTCTTCCACTTTTACGGGGGTGGGGGGGCAGAGAGGTGTGCTTGCTTGCACTGGGGACACCTGAAATAGATTTGTTCCTTTATACTAGCACATCCCACACAAGGTTGAAATGATAGTGACAAGTAAAAGCATCTCTATTTTTCCTTCAGTTTGAACTGAGGACAAATTAAAAGGACAGCGTTTCTCCGTCTCAGTACCTACTTTCTTCTTTTATTTAACCATCCATGTTTTACACACAGTGGGTTAATCTCACACACTCTCCGTTCTCCTCCATCCCTGTTTTACGGCTGATGCCAGCCCCTACACCCCCCCCCCCCCCCCCCCCCCCGTGCCTTCCCCCAGGTGTTCACTAATAAGCACCTTTCTAAACGAGAACAAATTTGGAACAGGGGGAAAACGTCCTCCACACCACCATCCATCATCTTAATGAGCAGGGGGTGTGTGTCTCAGCTCTGTGAAGAGATGCAGGTGATTAAGTATATTTACGCAGATTCACAGGCCGCACAGGTTCCACTTCTATAATGGCACAGATATTCATATTACACGCTACGAAGATGTGGCACGGCAGTCATAGATTCCTATCATTAACAATGAAAAAGCCCTATAGAATTGGTCCAGCGCCAATCTCGGCCAAATCTGCCTGTGGTGTCAACATATTATGGGCACACAGCAGGTCTTGCATGTCTTATCACCTCCTCAACTACCGACCGTTAAAGTTTAAATAAATTGATAAAAGACTGTCTTTTCTCCGATGCTCACGAAGATCGCAGATCGTTTGAATTCTCCGTCCGCACCCGGTACCTGCTCCAGGAAGTAACACATGAGCAAGCATGGCACAGAAGTTAGTTTGGTCACTGCCAGCTAATTTCCCTTTGTGGAAAATTCAGGGAACCTGTTTTTTTAACTGCTTAATTAACCTCACTCCTGAACTGAGATAATTAACAGAGCAGCTGCACGCTGTCTGGAAGCCTCCATCCCGCGGTAGCCGTGATCCAGGAGGGAGACACCATAGAGTCCATTACAGGTGCGTGATGGTACGGAAGATTTCCTCTGAAACCGAAACCTTTTAACCGAACGCAGCTGCACGGCTCACAACTCTCAATATGCTCCTCAGTCTTCAAGTCTGAAATGCAAATCACAACATAATAACACGTGAAAGCGATATATTAAATTATGGATCTGGACTTGAACACAATTTTATAATGGCAGATGTAGGATACCGCACCTGCCCAGGGGAAAGCTCTTTATTTTTGAGAAGTAGTTCTGTAGTAGTATTCCGGAAAGTAATTTCCCCAAAAAAGCTGTCAGTGCCCCTTCTCTCCTCCTCAGAGGGAGGTAGGATCTGGAAGTGGACCAAACGCGAGTGTTTTAATAACCGGAAGGTAATCTCGATGAATCGCACGTCCATTTGTCACCAGCCTGCCGCCTCTTTAAGCGTCCTTATTTAGTGCCCAAAGGGCAGGCACAATTAACCCGAGGGAATATAGCTTTCCCTGCACATCTCTGCGAATCTTCCTCCCTCAGCTCTCTCTCTCTCTCACTCTCTCTCTCTCTCTCCGCCGTCTCACTCCATCTGTAGGCTGACGTAACCCGCCGCCTTCTTAAAACTCTGAGTCATAGTGACATTTTTCATCATCGTTATCATTTTCGTTAATGATATTATGAACTACATCTCTTCTCGCCTTCGTTAATCATTAGAGGAGATTTGTCAAATTTACAGCTCGGCTCGGCCGGAACAAGTGAAGTGACTGGGTGACGACCACCACATCCACGACAGACTGGCTGCAGGTTTGTACGTTATTCTGTGCACTTGGTTGATCAGAGAACTAGGTCTGTTCACAGGCAGGCATTTTGTTGTGCTTATACATGCCTTTGAAAACCAAATGCAGAAGCAGTGAATTCTCTGAGCAGAATAATGGCAATTATGCAATTCGTTTAACTGTAGATGCAACACTTTCTCAGAGACCGATGAACCCATTTATAAAGATGAACTCATTCACACATGCTTGAATTTTGAGCACGCAACTGCCCACTCTGGATTCTAACACGAAAAGCTTGAGCATGACGGTAGCTATTGGGCTAAATCCGGCGGAAAAGTAAAGCAAACCTGCGAACCCTCAAGATACCCTTGAGGAGAGGGAGGAAAAAAAAAACCTGTAGAAACACACAATCAAGCCATTGAAAGCTTTCTGTTGTTACAATAACAGTGTGAAGCACACGCAGGGAGACCTTGACACGGGCAATTACGGCACTAAGCAAAGCGATGGCAAACAAAGGGCCCGCTGACGTCCGAGGCTGAGCGCGAGGGCGTAGCGCAAGGGCGTAACAGCCGCAGATTAGCACGTTTTCAGGAGCCAGGTGACCCGAGGACCGCCGCCGCCCTGAAAAGGGGTCGCATTCCGAGGCAGTGATGGATTAGAGGTGAAGACACGGATGACTGGGTGAGAGGGGTGGGCTTACAGGTGGGTGGGTGGGGGGAGGGGGGGGGGGGGGGGCGCTGGTGGATAAACGCCTGGTTGGTCCTGCTGCAGCTTCTTCGTCTCAGAGCGTCCTCACAAACAAACCCCACCCACACAGAAAACAGGCCTGACACGCTACTGTAGCAACCCTGCGGTATAGGGGTCACGTACACCACGCCCTGCGAGGCTGAGCGGTCATGTTTGCCTAAACCAGGCGGTCACGGTCGCTTTACCCACGCAAAGGTGAGCTCTGTGGTTTTTCTTTCCCCCTCGGATCGCATATCCGCGTAGAGTAATGTTACGGAATGAAACGGGCCTTCAGCAAGCGTGTTGTGTTTTTCTTTTTATCCTTGTCCTCTTGCCAATCCTCTGTGATTTTAAAACGCGTCTTTGTAATGCTTCAAGGTGCACCTTTTCCTCAGCGACCTCCACCTCCCTCATACTATTGCCTGTTCACTGCCGATAAAGGGAACGGCACTCACTCCTTGTCAGATGAAAATAATTATAAAAGACAAAGCCACATGATATCCGCGACTTGAAAGACAGGCGGCAGTATATATTTCTGCCCCACTGAGAGCTTGTTGTATCGATTATTATTTTCAAACCAGCACCACCGATGCCCCCCCACGTCCCCACAGAAAGACTAATGAGACCCAAGATTTCAAGCTGGAAAGGTTAATACAATATTGAAATGTCAGGAGATTAATGATATTGTTTTTTTCTTGTACTCTCGCAGAGGAAGGTGACAAATTTCTTGCCCTTTTCACTCTCTGGTCCCCCCGTCCCACCCTCTTCCACCCTCTCTCTCTGAACCTCTTCCCCTTCCAGGCGGCTGGGCGGGTGGGGGTGGGGGGGGGGGGGCGGTGAGGAAGACCGCATCCTCTCTGCGCCGAAGTGCGACCGTAGAACAAGAGCCTTTAATGATGAAACAGCGAGCCGCAGGAACATGCCTCTCTTGTCAGTGTCAGTAAAGAAATAGCGTGAATCTATCTTCATTAGCGTGGCGTGCAAATGTGAGCTGGGACTCTACCTGGTGGGGTGGGGGTGTTGGGGGGCGGGGGGGGGGGGTAAATAATGGGTCTGTACGTACCGGGGCGCTAAACAGCAGGACAGGCTCTATCGTCTCACAGAGGCGGGAGAGTTATGGTCACAGAGAGGACTGCAGAGTGCGGTCAAGATGGACGGGGTGCCAGGCTCCGCTGGAGGAATGGCTGTTAGCGAAACTCCGCAGTCCACTCCCGACGGAGAGAGAGAGAGAGGGAGAAGAGAGAATGGGCTGGTAACATTCTTTATTTCACAGAATTAGGTCGCTCCTCAACATTTCTCTAAAACAGTCACAGTTTGTTTTTTTTGCGTATTCTTTACAGCTAATCATTTGAAACCGTGATTTGAGGACAAATATTTTGTATCATCTGACCAGGGTAAACTTGTACGCCAAGGCAGTGTGTGTTGCTCATTATTCATTATTCAGTGTAATGACCTCTGGCTTCACAAATGACAAATCAATGCCCAACATTCATCACCTCTTTAGCATTAGGGATGACAAGCAAATTACGATGATGCCGGGGTTTTAATATTCCTCCTGCTCCAACGTACAGAGCGCATTTCACCCACCAAATGAAACCACGGTTCCACCCCCCCCCCCGAAACGCAGTCTCAGTAGTTTATACGGACTAGCAGTAATTGGAGCAATTGTCTGCCTCCCTTTTATTTTCCCATTCTCTCGAACAATGATGGTTGACATAACACTGAATAGGATGGACCTATGAGCGAGAGGATCAGAGTATCCCCTGCCAATTCCTCCTCTCAGCCCGCAACACAATTAAACAGCAGCGCGACAAAGACCAAATTGCTGCTCATTGTCATCTCATTTTTCACCGACAGGCTCAAAACACAAAGCCCCATTCACTGTTACTTAGCGTCAACCATTTTTCATGTCTCCTCTGAAACCTAGCCTCGTAAAAAACGCTCGATGTGTGCTTCCAAATGACAACCTAAACAATCCTCTGTCGCGCCGCTTTGAAATTGCGTTCAACAGCAATTCATGTCACAGCGACTTACAGACTCGGGACATTTGGAAACTGGGGGGAATTTTTTTGGCATTTGCAGTGCTCTTTTCCGGGGGAACCAAGGCCCTGGTCTAATACACCCCAACTCTCCCCACAGCAATAATGTCAAACTCAAGTGGAGAAGGCTTCAACATCACACTGCAAGCAATCAGAGGTCATCATTACTCTGTGTTGCAGAACCTGGCCCGCAGTGAGCAATTACCGCAGCGTGTCAGAGTCTGATGCTATTGTGCGGTGTCGACCAACCGTGGCACCTGCAATATCGTGCTCGCTGGCTCCTCGAAGGTGCGCTCCATCTGTGCGCTCTTTGTGGTGTTGTCGTGGGGCGCATACACAGAGAAGGCTCATTGTCTTTCTCCTCCGCCGCCGGTCCGGAACACCTCTCACATCATGGCGTTATGGCTTCCCTAATTTCAACCTCCCCGCCGCTGGAACCTGGCTAATGTGCCACGGAAGCTCCCATTGGCTCCTCAGCTTTGGAGTGAGGTGGTGAGACTTCGCCTGCTGGTGAGCGCCCAGCTGTCGGACTCACGGTTCCTCCCTCCGTTCACTCACCCCCCCCCCCCGACACGGCATCATGGAGCCGCTCCCGTCCTCTGTGTTATTACTGCGCGGGCCCCGCGGTCACACCGCTGCTCGGTGTCATTTGTCTCCCTGTCCCCGGGACCATCCCTGACCCACGTCTCCCCTCATTTCCCTCTTGCATCCATCCCGAGCAGACAGCCGCTACCCGAGACCCCCCCCCCCCCCCCCCCCAACCCCCCACCCCTGCCCGGCAACCGTCCGCGTTGCACCGCCAAATCTGTTCCGGGGCCCCCGAGCGTCTGGCCGGCCGGCGCGTAACTACCACGGCGGTGAAACAAAAACAACGGCAGCCGTTTCCATTGTAGAGCATGCCTGAGGTGTGTTTCATCTGCTGCCAATTCTAATTAAGCTGTTTGGCTTTTTTATTTTTAGGATTTAATCATGGTCCCTTCATATCTCCTGTGATGAGACAGACAGACACGCACACACATACACACACAGTATATATATGGAAGATGACATTCACCTGACATGTTTTTAAATCTTGTCTGCTCTGAAACATGATGGGAACTGTCATTCCGCTCTGGAAATAAATCACCGCATCGACTTGCTCACAAATCACAAGCCGAGACGGTGTGTCCAGCAGAGCCAGTCGGACCTGACCTAAAAACCAGGTCCTCGGCTTCGAGTCCGACAGGGCCCTCTGTCTGAGCCGGATTTGCAATTTGGCCCAGGGCCCTGATTCCACCTGACCCCACCTGAACCGGAGGTCCCAAAACAGCCCCCCCCTTTTCCCTGTCAGTACAGCCTCTGTCCCCTCTGGTGACCCTCACGCTTCCCCTCCTCACTGCTGGGTAAACCTGCGGATGACCTGCTCTGTGCTGGGTGTGATTCACGACCCAAGCTCCATCTCCATTTCCTCTCCCCCCCTCAGCTGTGACATCAAATCCCGACGCCTCAATGATTCTCTCCTTTACCTGCAGCACCCCCCTCCCCCATCCCCCCACATCGCCTGGCCTGGCAGTTTGACATCGACCTACCGCCCCGCCCCCTCTCTCCCTCTCTTCCTCTCTCCCTCTCTCCCTCCCTCTGTCATCTCACTCATTCCTAATTTCCCAGCCCCCCTCCGGTACCCTGCCGGCTGTGTTTCTGACAGCCAATTTACACAGTGGCAGGATGCATCTATCTCTCCTGTAGATGCTGCACTGCTGTCCGTGTGGTATTACCGCTGCCCCCAGACTCACTGCGGCGTCCGCATCTTCATCAGCAAAATGGAACCGACGCAGGGAGCCCTGGTCTGGGGTCAGCGCTATTCTGACACTCAGAATGACATTTTATCATCTAGTGTTCATAACAATGAGTGTAAAATTAAGTAACAATTAAAGCATGATGAAATAATACTGAAAGACACTAACCTACTTTTAATTCATTTATTTCTATATTATAACACATACATAACCATGTAATTACCATGTTATTTAGCCATTGCCACCTAGAGCTTGGGGATAGCAGGGACAGAGTAGTAATGGTGGTAATACCGTTACCCTAATTGTAAAATTACATTTTGATACCTATCCTTTAAATCCATGCTCACAATTATCCATACTCACATTTTTTTTATTGACAGGTTGAACCTGTTTATGCCATTTTAATTACTGGTTGTGCTGGTATGATGATGTTAGAAGATTTTGATACACTGCACGGTATGCAACAATGTAAGTGTTAATTTCAGGGAAAAAAAATGACATAAGCAGTGTTAGAAACCAGTGTCACGGTGTGCAAAAGGTCCGGTTTCAGGTTTGGCATGAGCGCTGACAGCCAGTTACACAGGGGTATAGCTGCTGCAAGTCAAACACACAGTGGGTAACTGAAAGGTGAAAAGCCATCCCATATCCTCCTAGTGCCTTTCACAGTACTCACTGATTGCCTTTAACATCTTACATTCTCGAAACCAGTGAAGGGGAAAAATATAGAAATAAAAATGTGTGGGTCTGTGCCTTTACAGCACTGAAAAAGAGACAGCCAGTACAGGAGAGAGGAGCATCATCTGAAATGACCCCCTTTTTTCTGTGTGTCTGTGATTTATCTCTGCAGGTTCAGCTCGGTTTGAAGAATGGGACAGGCAGGGCATTACGGCAGGGGCTTGAAAAAAAATCCCAAACACGTAAGTCGACAAAAATCTTTTTTTTTTAAATTTAATTGGGAGGCACTTGCCACGTCAAGAGCGTGTCAGCGTGTTATAAAGTGCACGACTTAGTGCATTAGATGTCAGATACTGTGGTTTGGATTGTGTATTACTCAAAGAAAAAAAAAACAAACAAACATGGTTTAAAAAGTTTGGGAATCTATCTGAGTGCATATGCATTGTGCTATGGCAGTGAGACCTATGCCTTGCAACTCATTGGACTGAGATGTGCTTATTTCATTGGATGTCCTTTCCACTTAGTCGTTAATACTCTGGATGCCTGTATTGAATGTTCTCTTTGAATGGTGAGTATGAACACCCCCCCCCCCCCCCGACCATATCCCTTGTGTGCTTGTCCTTCAGATCCCATCTCAGTCACTCTCTGCTCTCCAGCTCCACTAGCCAATCGGCAGAGACACCTATTGGATGTGACTCTCAGTACACACGCATTAGTGTCCTGTTGAACCTGGCTGGTCCCCTCTCTTACTTCATTCCGATTGGCTGTGACTTCTTGCTCCCCGGGTCTCTGACTCCTTGCTCCTTCGGGCGGTGTGCTGGTGAAAGCAGCACACACAGGCAGCAGAGCAATGGTGAGCAGTGCCATAGCGCTGTACCAGTAAGCAGACCTGGAGCAGACTGCTGCTGCACTCTAACTTGCTTTATCTCACTCAGCTAATCATTTCTTATTAGCTCAGTACATTTTCCAGTGTTATGGAGATAATAATGCTTTATCTCCATAAGACGTTTGTCCTCTAATGTTGTTTTGTGCAATAACCGTTGCTTGTCATATTTCTGTAATGTGATAATTTGTGCACTGATTTGAGCAACACAACAACAAATAAAACCTGTGATAAGCATCTGATTTTGATCATTCCTGCTCTAAATGCCTTTGCTGTTAGGCAACAGAAGCAGCAGGAGCAAGATGCTATTAACACGCCAGCTAATAACCAATTATAAACTTGCTCTACAGTAATTCATTTTTCTTAATTTGAAAGCTTCTCTTCAGCTATCTTTGTAAACACAAACATACAAAATGAATTAATGCAAATATTTTCCTACAAAGAAAATATACAAAAATCATTTGCACAGTGCTCTTCTTCTTTTTCATAAGAAGCTGTTTTTCCAATTTGGCTTTGTAATTAGGGGCTGCACCGCTCAGACATCTAGCGGATAATCTGGCCTCTCTGTATTAGAGGGGAAGTCGACCATGAAAGTAATTGGCGAGTGTAACACAAATTGGATCTTTGCGTGATGCGATTTCTGCTCCTGCAAGGCAATATTTGCCGAGCGATCAGAACAATGCTGTTACCGCACATTTTGTGGAAAGCGTAATACGTTATATATAAAAATCTCATGCTAAGTGAGTTTAGTGATAAACTCCCAGGGAAAAGGAAATAAATGTAGAGTGGAGGAAGTATGGAGAGGAATTAACAACTCGAGATTTTTTTTTGTTAGCTCAGTGTCTCGCAGGATATATAAATAAATATTACAATGAAATAGTTTGCCATTACAGGGTTTGCATATCCAAACTGTCTCGGCTGGAATGCAGATTGAATTGCACAGACATAAACAAACAACCCAATCACAAAAAGAAATGTATGGCAAAGTTGTTTTACATGGAGACCTAGTGAGATTAAAAGCTCATTTTGAAAGGGAGCTTCCTGGGGGGCGACCGAGGGAGACCAAGGGGGTGTTTAACGGAATACCATGTGAGGCACTTACAAATAACGCGATTAAACACAAATTCATTACCAAGTAACACCTTTCGGTAATGAGATCCTAAGCTTTGGCACTAACCGCTGGGGGTTCCATAAGTCAACAAGTCTCATACTAATGTGACCCCCTGGATCAACAGCGCGGAGGAATTGCAATATCTGCGGCTCACGGAAGCTTCCGGCAGATAAATGGGGTTTATCACCTCTGGAAAGCACTGGGCGAGGTGCTCGCGTGAATGCTGAACGAGACGATCACGTGGCCGCGATGTTGGCGGGAAGGAGGGGGTGGGGTTTGGGTGGGGGGGGAATGGGGGTGTTGCTTGGTGAAGAGGTGTTTGTGTTTATTGCCAAGCCCTTGATGGTCCAGGCCCCGGACGACAGGGTTCAAGTGGTGGTTCAGGCCCTGGACGACAGGGTTCAAGTGGTGGTTCGGGAGGTAGATGGACAGCGAACTGGTGAATGGGCATTGGCCATCACTGAGGGGATGGGAGAGGAGGTTTACCTTATCTTGCTGGTGTGGCAGACCGGAGCTGATTAAGAAGACGGGGATACACAGGAAGAGACACACAACAGTGCCGCTCTGAGAAAAAATGATCACTGGCTAACCTCACAACTGTCGCTTAAGATGTAAATTTAATTAGAGCTGAAGTGGAAGTTTTCAGATTGAAGTCCATGAGTATTAGGAAAATGTTCCACAGGGGAAATGGTTAGTTAGGCACATCATGCAAACTCCAAGCCAACAGCCCTTTTAAGGCTGGGTTGCAGACGTTCGAAAGGCTACCCTTGGGGCCATTAATGCTACAATGTGCCAAGCCTTTGACTACAACCAGCCCTCCTGAGTATTTGCAGTTCTATCCCCACAGAATGGTGTTTCTAAATGGGAATTCACTGCAGACAACTCCAAATAGTGTTTGCGTGAAGAAGATCCATAGTGCATTGAAACACTTCAAAATTTAAATGGTTGTCACATAGATACTGGATATTATTTCTTATTATAATATTGTTCTGTCTCAAAAAGGTTCATTTTGAATGAGCGCATTTGAAACTTATGTAACTGTCATAATACAAAGATGTGATAATCAACTGACCAAGTCTTCATTAACCTACTTGTGAGCTTTATTCCCCATGTCTTTCTGTGTTTTTTTTCCTTTTCTTTTAAATCAAAAGCCCATCTAGTAGCGAGTGTCATCCACTGGCACTGTAATAGGAGCATCAGAGAACTGTATTGTGCAATGCGTCAGTCTTAATGGTATTTGCCCCTATCAAAGTAATTAAACTGCATAACCAAAAAGCAAAGAGAAAAGAACCCCCTTTTTAAAGGTGTTGTGTCTCTCTCTCTCTCTCTCTCTCTCTCTCTCTCTCTCTCTCACACACACACACACACACACACACACACACAGAGGAAAGTAGCCATGTGTTGCCCCCCTCTCTGGTGTATAGACTCCATAAATTGCTTGTATATGGCCTGCCCAACGCGGAAGAACATGTCAGCACCCCAGGACATGCTGCAGTGCACGGAATCCACAAACAATGGAACAGGGGAACGATTCTGACAGCACACATTCAAGGGGGAAAAAACAGAGGGAAAGCCTGTCTGACATGTGTGAGGAGAGCGAGAGAGAGAGACAGGGAGAGGAAGGGAAGGAGAGTGGGAGAGAAAGAGGGGTAATGAAATCGAAGGAGAGAAAAAGAGAGAGCCAGGGGAAGGAGAGAGAGGGGAGGGAAACGGAAAAAGGGGGTGGCTGTATTCAGGGAGAGACTGAAGCCTTAGGCCATTCTGGAAACTGGGAGAGCCTTCAGTCGCCTGAGCCAAAGCATTGTCAAAGTCCATAATTGCAGGGTGGTAAACAGGAAGTAAAAATAGCTCCTGCCCCTTAGGGAGGGAATATGGGGGGGGGGGGCAGTGAGTGACCCCCAGCTCAGTAGAGCATGTTGACTGCACAGTTTGGGAGGAAGAACTGCAGAACAATTAGAGGATCCCTCCGTCCGGTCATGCAGGTCCAAGCTTTGCAGCATCTATCATACGATGTGCAGGGAGATGAAGGAGAAGAGACAGGGCTGCGGTCAGGCTGCCCGAGCAACAAAAGCAGCCAAAATAAAGAATTACGACGCTCTTTAAAAAGCCTCCTCCTCCGTGCAGCCACCTCTGCTCTCCCCTCCTCTCCTCTCCTCGCCTCCGCTCGACTCTCCCGCTCTCTCGTTCCCTCTCTCTTTCATCTTAACGCGCTGCCATCTCCTCATGTTAATTTGCTGCTTCAGTGACACGCATCATTGGGGGGGACTTGTTTGTAATAGCCCGAGCAGCCCTCCCTGTGGAAGCCTTTGAGCCGGGCGTCGGGGTGTCACTCAAATCATTAACAACGACGGCTACGACGACGGCAGCGATAACGCAGTTGCACAGCGGTGAGGTTTCCCCCGGCAAAGCGGACCGCACCTCGCCTCGTGCCCCGGGCAGATCCGCCTCCCCGAAACGCGTCCCGGGCCCCGCCCCCGTCCCGTCAGCACCGAGGCAGGTGTGGGGGTGTTTATTGGGCTCTCCCGATGCATCGCTTCGCTTATTTCCGTGAGCTGTAAATAAAAAAGGCCCTGATTTCTCAAGGATCCTGCCGTGGAGCTGCTTCTTCAATGTCACCCTCTTATCAGGAATTTGTGATGTACAGTTTTTCATTTTGGAGGGGGGCTGGGAGGGTTGGGGGAGCAGGGGGTGGTGGTGGTGGTGGTAGTGGGGGGGGGGGGGGGGGGGGGGGTGATTTTTTTTGTTCTTCTTCTCCTCTCCAACGCGAGTCAAAGCAGAGTAATTATTCATTCTCCCGACGTCGACGGGAATGACGACTCTTTGACATTTTCTTTTCGGCGCCTTTGTTTCTGCGGATCGAGGGGCTGGGAGAGGAATGTCAGAGACGCGCACCTGCTATCTTGTCACTGACGGAGGGGATCCCTCCCCCCTCTCTCTTGTCAGGTCTGGGAGACGGGCACTGCAGTAACGAGCCTGGGTCGCGTTGCTGGAAAACGGTTTATTCCTCGCACCCCGACGACAGTTATCGATGGAGAGGAGCGGATCGGGAGAGGGGGTGGGGGTGGGGGTGAGGGGGTGGGGTACCGCATGTATGAACCGATAACCCCATCTTGCATATTTGTCTCGTGTACAAACAACCACACGCATGCACGCACACACGCACGCACACATGCTCGCATGCATACTGTATGCACACAGGCTGCTCACATGAAGGTTCCCACATTTACACTAACACGAAGTTGGGAATTGCACTGAACAGTCTTTTTGGAATTACAGTCCAGAATGTCATATTGATACCATATGGACACACGCTATATTGTACCCTTGAAGAGGAATCTGCCAAATGGCTCTATTTTTACAAACAAGCCTTGTCCTACCCCGTAGGTAATTGAGTGCGCTAAAATGGCGCATTATTGAAGGTTTCTCCACCACAAGTGGTTGCATATATTTATTTATTTATCGTTTTCAGGCTGTTCATTTTTCAGCTTATATAAAAAAAAAAAATGGATATGGATGGCCGGATCGTGTTGCTGTGTATTCGATTAAAAAAACACAAAGCAGCTGCCATCGGAATAAAGACAATCACAGAGGCAGCTGTACCATCTGTTGTGCATTCTGACCAAAGTAATGAAAGTAAAGAGTCTCCAAGTGGAATGGTGGGAATAAACCGCCGTGCTCGTCCACAGTAGATTAACCGGCAGACAGATGCTCCCGCCAAACGTGTCACAATCGGCAAACGTGACTGCAACAACAAAATTAATTACACAGAGGCGCTAAATTGGACACATCAAGGGTATTCTTCAAGGTTAACCCTGCCCAAATAAACAGTTGTGGAACGCAGGAAAGAGTCCAAATGTTTGTTGTTGATCGTGTTTGTAATAGCACCGTCATGAAGAAATGACACGGCTTTTAGGAAGCAGCAGAAAAGGGTACCAGCTAAATCGTTTGTTAACTGTTTGAGTTAAGCCTGTGGCTAGGTTTACTGTAACAAAGAGAAAACGGTTCTTCAGAATTCAAAGGGGGCTCCCAAGTTTTCAAATTTGCATAAAACCAAAAAATGGCATAAAAACAATGAAAAAATTCATTAACGCGGCGATCACACATTAATCAGGTTTGTAAACAAATAGTACGTGTGTTGGATTAGATTTTTAAGGTCCTTAGGAATGTAACAGTCTATCTCCTCATCTATCATTTGAATAATGCAGGCCATCAATTTCATGTCATACAATGTGAATACATTTGCATATGTTAGAGGGGAAATAAGCTTTTAAAAATATGTTGGGGTAAAAGGAGTGAGATGATTGTATGTCCCATGTACATATAAATTGACAAGGAAAATAATTAAAAACACATTCTCTTGATCATAAATATTAAATAGCGTTTGGTGTTTGACCAGATAAAATGTGTTGTTTATATGTTTACAAATGCAGCAAAAAAATCTTTCTCTCGACCTTGGAATTTAAAACACTTTTCAAAGAAATGTTGTGCACAGTGGATGTTTCATACAGACAATGCTATTGTTACTAACAGAAAGATCAGATTCAGTATTGTATTAACTATATCATAATAGAGCGATCTACTGTGTTGTATTTTGTATAATGTACTGTAAGTAATATTTATGCAAAGTCTGCAATGAAGGTCTGCACAACTATTGTATAAGTAGAAAAAAGAGCATTTGTAATAACAAATAACTGCTGTCAAATTCTGTTTCAAGAATGCAATGTATTCACTTTTTGTATTTGCTTTCATATAATGATTAACACCAAAGTCCTCAGCACTGTTTGAAATGAACTCAGAACGCCAAGCATGCTTTCGCTGCTGACATCTACAGTCATTGCTTCAACATCCCCATTGACCCCTGCACAAAAAGTGGTGACCGTGACAGATGGTTACATGGCTGGAGATCAGATTTCCTGGCTGGCAGAGACATACAGGTGAGAGAGCTTTAGGCCAGGTGCACTGGCAGGTTGTCTTCAGTTGCCATTTACACAGGTAATGCTCGGTAATCCCTGTGAGGAATGCAATATCACCTGCTCTGATTGAATACCTGAGGACAGACAGAAGGGTATGCAGAGCTTATGAGTGGTCACTGAATGAGCTTGTCACAGAAATTTGCAGCGTTATGAACATTTCATATGCAGTCCAATAGTCAGCTTACATCAGGGATGCATTCCTTCCACCTGCATAAATTGGACATGCTTTTCCAGACGTCGTAGTGTTGTAACAGAGGGAGCTATTCCCCCTCACCAAATTTCCAGACACTCTGGCCTAATTGAAACATCATATTTGATTAACAGAGCTGCAAATTAATTCAATACAGATCTGCATAAATAGATAATCAAATGAAAGTAGATACAATGGCACTCCTGCCAGTCTCTTCATCTAAATTTGCTGGGTGTCTAAAGCTACAAAATTTGCTCTTTTCTTTTTCAGTGCATCCCCCGTGTTGCAACGGAGGACACAGCCCTGTGAATCTTCCCCTTCTGTGGTCTGGATTTGAATCTGTAGCAACCTTGTCCATCACAGGGTAATGAACTGGTTTTACAAGCACTGGAACTGTCCCCCTTCAAAACACATGGCAGGAGAGTGACATTGCCTTGTGGGAATGCAGAGGGTGTTGCAAAACCTCTGTAAAATACCCAGATTTGTGCTGTAATTGGCGGGGTTGCTGGAGGTCGGGGGGCGGGGGGGTGTGGGGGGTGGGTTGCATTTTTACATACAGAGGGAGAGGAGAATCAATTAATCAGAGGCGCTGTGGGCTTTTAAATCCCTGCCCCCAGGTCTGTTCATGTCGTTCCGGCTCTCTTTGACACTAGCCTGGGGGTTACGGTGCGCTTATGGGGGCTTGCTTTGTCTGGGTGTACGGACACACACACCTCTCTCAGTCCCCAGCATGCTCTCGCCCACCGCCTTCTGTCGCGAAACAATGGAGGTGGTGTGTATGTGTGTGTGTGTGTGTGTGTGTGTGCCGGCTTCTTACACTCTTCCTTTCAAACACCCGTCATCCTCACCACTCTCCATATGGGTCTACAACAAAGCGTGCGGAGAAGGGAAAAGAAAAGGGACGGTTTCAACTGGTGCGCCAACGAGAGAGGTAAGAAACGGCGATGACCACGGCAGTCTTTGCTGTGTGCTCCTCTCCCCGTTGACAGTGACCCTCACGCCGGCGGTTAGCTGTGCCGGCCTCCCGCACACCGCCTTTGTGCACCTGCATGCACCGAGGCCTGTGGGCCTTTTGATTCGCGTGCGCGTGTCTCCAGATGAGAATTTCTATCTGTCAATAAGCGCTTTGTGAGATTTCACTCTTTTTTTTTTCCTCCCCACTCCATTTTTCTGTTTTTTTTCCCTCTTCCATTGTCCCCTCTCTCTCTCACGCTCACTCTCTCTCTCTCTCTTCAACAGATTACAAAGAGCTGGCCTTGAGGAGTCCAGCGCTCTTCATCACTGGATGTTTTTTCCCAAGAGCAAAGCGTGCGGGCCGGAGCTGGGAGACAGGTTGGGCGTGCTTCGCCCCTCCCGCTGCATAAATGCCTCTGTCAAAGGGTGCGGTGCACCTTTGTGGGAGGCGATGTTGTGCGGGGTGTCTGAGGAATTAATTGTCAGTTGAGTCTGCGGTTGTCAGAACCCCTCATTAAAGGGTTAGGCAGGATCTGACTGCAGTGTCAGAGGCCTCTGATGGAGGGAGGGTTAAACAGGAGTAATATGCAATTTTCTCCCTTTTTTGCCAACAGCTCGACTCTTTTATTAATTCTTAGTCGCGTGGAGGAGAGGCCCCACTGTATTATACCGAAGCATTTCTCTTTTCCCCCTGTCAGGCAGGGGCGGCTGAACGCCGGAATGCCATTGATCACAAAGAGAAACACAGAAATGATTCGGCCTCTTAAATCACCAGCCGCGTGAGCAAGCGCGGATCTGTCCGCACGAATTCGCAGAGAAATGAACTGCGCTTTGACCATCTGATCTAATCAAACACTGCCTTCCCGGCAGCCTAATGGACACTGTGATTTAGGAGGTTGCAAAACCAACAGCAGAGCAGTGCAGTTGTCTCTCTAATGAATGTTAATTCAGCCCTGTACCAGAAGCGCGATCTGTGAGCTCTTGGTCTTTGGACTTTACACGCAACCCCTCAGTTTGCTTGTGAAAGGCGTGACTGTTTACAATCCCTCTGCCTGCGATGGTATGTTAGACAAAACAAGGGGGACATCATTTAATTAATGCATTAATGAATTGAGGTTCTTGGGCGTCTCCCGCTGTGTCTCTGAGCACACATCGTTAATCAGGGAGGCTCCTATTAACCGGGTCATTCAGGATCATGCTGAGCAATTAAGGCTTGATTAAGAGATGTTCATCAGGAAATCGTGTGGGAAGACAATGGGATGGGGGGCTGCCTACGCCGCGGCTCTGTGATGTCTGCCGCTAAGCGTGAAGCAAGGAGAATCCAGCTCAATCGCTGTCTGTTCCCGAGGCGCTGTTCAGCTGGTAGGCAGGAAGGACCTCAGAGGCAAACAGTACACACCTGCGCAATCACACACACTACTGCACGTTGTCCCTACATCCACAGATGGAGGTTGCTGGTTCAACCCCCCCCCCCCCCCCCACAGGGCACTGCCGTTGTACCCTTGGACAAGGTACATACCCAGCAATTGCCTCAGTAGATATCTAGCTGTACGAATGGATGATATTGTAACCGTGTCACTCTGATGAGTGCCTGCAAAATGACAATGATTTCTTATTTATCACACTTACCAGCAGATAAGAGCACAACTGCATGTATTCATTTGGCCTTGTAGAGAGGAACTCTACAGGTAAAGGTGCAAAAGAGCATAAAATGAGGTCACGTTAAGAACAATACATACTGGAAATGACAGACCAGACCTGAACAATCCATCACACACAGCTGTAGTGACCATACTGAATACAAGCCTGCCACATTGATCAAAAATCTCAACAACAAGTGTTAAAGTACAATAATACCCCGCGGTTAATGCACTGTACACTTCAACAGAGAAGTTTAATGTGAAATGCCATTTAGAATTAAACACCGTTCTTGTTCTGAAAAGACTTGATTGACACCAAACACCAGGCACGGCCAGGAGACGGACAGCGGAACATGCAGACAGCGCGATGGCGAGCGTTGGAGGAGAAGCCCAAATGATTTCCCAGCCCTACAGATTGCACAGCGCACTAGGGCAGGCTGTCACGTGACCCGTGGAGTGTGACCAGGTCTGTGTGTTTGATTGCCCCTAGACAATTCCTGCGAGTTTTCAAGCGCAGCCTGGAGCTTCGCAATGATTCCCTCATGCTCCATGCAGCAGAAAAGCTATTATTCCACATATCAAAACCCACCCCCCACCGCTAAACCACGGCTTCATGTAAAAAAAAAAAAAAAAACACATTTCTACAGAACAATGTACATCGTGATACTTTTGACTTAATTAGGTAAGACTACACTTACTGAGCTTGCATGCAAAAATGGCAAGTATCTCAGCATAATGAAGGACATGGCACGACATATGCTAGCCATCTGATACTTATTTTCATAGCAGACATGGCACATAGATGTGAGTGTATATATATATATATATATATATATATATATATATATATATATATATATATATTTATATATATATATATATATATAAATATATATATATATATATATATATAAATATATATATATATATATATATATATATATATATATATATATATATATATATATATATATGTGTATATATGTATATATGTATGTATGTATGTATATGTGTGTATATGTATATGTGTGTGTATGTATGTATATGTATATGTGTGTATATGTATATGTGTGTGTATGTATTATATACATATTTTACATACTATTGGTATAAACTTTCATCTGTGTACGTATACACCTTGTACTGAAAGGCTTTATTTCTAATAGTCATTTTTGCTCTACTCCTGCACTTGTTTGTGTGGCATTGAAAGCAACAGCGGTGATGTACGGTTTATTTCCACCGCAGTCTCTCCTGTGAAAGGTATTTCTTTGTATATACACATATGGGTAATTTCAGGTGGTTTGAATAGCTGAATGCTTTACAAGGTGTTCAAGGGAAGTTTTTATTATTTTTTTTTCCTCTCGTCCTCCAACCCCCGGCTCTTTGAGAAAACAAGAAAAAAAGAGGAGTGGAAAAATAAGGAAGGAGAGAGTGAAAGCAGGCAGTTTTGAAAAGGTGAGTGTGGGTTGAAGAATGGAGGAGAGACGTTGCCTGGGAAGTCAATTCGAGGTGAAGGCTAACTGACACGGAGAGACAAAGCCGCCATTCGGTGAGGGATGTGGGGAGGAGATGGAAAGTGCCGGAATTCGAGCGGACAAAGCCATGTGCGTGTTTTCACATCGCCCCCCGTTTGGTGTGCATTCAGTTGGCTTGTCAAGCTGTAACTGAAAAACAAAACCCTGAAATAAAATTCCAAAAGAGATTAGGAAGGAACTTATTTTCTTTTTGTTGAGCAGTGAATGACAGTAAAAAGGCTGTGGAGAAATAATTGCCATGTTGATGTTTTTGTGTTTCTACACCTCATGCCGGTGTTTGTAACGCTAATAGGGAAAATAATGAGTGGTATCGCCAATGGCAAAAACAGTGGTGTTGTTTGAGTGCTGTTTTGTTTTCACAATTAAAGCAATAATTTGCAATCAGCTAATGCTAATCAGCAGCTAGGTTGACCTGACCTGTTACCTGATAGAGTAAGTCGTGTAACGTGTCCATGTTACACCAGGTTATCCATCATTACACCCCATGCTGATTGTTCCATAGGACCAACCAAGAAAGAGGGGAAAGGACAGTGTTAGTGGGCAAAGGTGTGTGTGTCTGTGTCTGTGTGTGTGTGTGTGTGTGTGTGTGTGTGTGTGTGTGTGCCTTTGCGTCTGTGGGTGTCTTTGTCTGCGTCTGCGTCTGTGTGTGTGTGTGACTTTGTGTCTGTGTGTGTGTGTGTGTGTGTGTGTGTGTGTGTGTGTGTGTGTGTGTGTGTGTGTGTCTGTGTCTGTGTCGTGTGTGTGTGTGTGTGTGTGTGTGTGTTAGCTTGTGCAATGACTGTGTGGAAGGTGGCAGACTCACAGCTGATATCTGACAGCAGAAATAAGAGATAAATCTCCCTGGAGTTCCAGATGGTTAATTAGTAACCAGCCCTGATGATGGCCACACAACCTGGATCATATAATTGGAGTTTGGACACTGTCTGTTAAGGTAGGGTATCTCATCAGTGCTTGGGGTGTGTGTGTGTGTGTGTGCGCATGGGTGGGTGGGAGATGTGTTGAAAGCTACCTGCCAAGCAGTAGTAGTAGTAGCACTTGGGCGGAGCTCTGCACTGTACAGTGTGTCTGACCGGCACTCTGTTGCCGCAGCGCTGGGGGCCCCGCTCTGCTAGCTGTTAGAGATGAAGGTGAGCCCCATGGTGAGCGTACTGGGGGTAACGACACCCTTTCCCCCCTCCACCTGAGGACAGTGAGGGCAGCAGCAGCTGCAGAGTATGAGAGGGAAGATGGAGAGGCACTGCGTCATGACACATCTGACGGAGGGAGAGACGGAGAGGGAGGGAGACAGAGAGAGAAGGGGGGAGAGGGAAAAACAAAAAAGGACACAGCGAGAGAGGGTCACCGGTGGACGGAGAGACAGGAACTGAGCCTGTCATTTAGTAACCACTGAGAACAAGTCCGTTTACTGTTCCAAAATGCTTTTATCTGTTCTGAACTGCTGTCCAGAAGAGAGGGAGTGAGATGGGGAGAAGGAGATGTGTGAGGGAACAGGAAAGGCAGGAGGGGTACCAGATCCGAGGAGAGGGAAGAGGGAAGGGAGGCAGCAGACAACAGGAACTCTGGGAGAAATTTGGGAGGCCCCAGGAGGAGGACGTGAGGGTTCGACGGAGAGCGGTCTGAGACAAAAGGGCAGTTGTGGCTGCCGAGGGGTGCGGCGCGGGGCAGCATGTGTGAGTTGGCAGGCTGGGGTGGCCTGGTGGCGGGGGGGCGGGTGGGTGCTGGCAGGCGGTGATTTGGGGAGGGTAACAGGACTGTCACTCTGTTGGCATGCGAAGCTGTCAGACTTCTGTGGCAACTGCTGCTGTCTCCTCTGATCCCCCCACTCTCTCCCCCGTGGGAGAGGGGCGGGCGGAGGGGTAGACAGGGTGGGCGCACACAGACAAAGAACATCCCACAAAAATGGATCCAACAGCCAAAATAGTATAAAACAAACTCTGCACTGTATGAATGACCATGACCAGACCAGACCAAAGTTACATTATGTTTTGAGTCTGTTTAATGTTGTTAGTGCACTTGTGCAGATGTGTGAGATCAATTTATTCATGATGCTTTTTCTTCTATTTAAATTTTGTTTTTTTGTGTATAATTTTGTGCAAAAAACTCAAATGCATTGTAAATATGTGTGGAAATGTAACTACATTCATTCATATCAACAAATCAGAACATAGAAAAAGAAAATCTTTAAAAGCACTATGTCTAAATTGTGTCCTTACTTTGGCCGATTATCTCTTAAATGTTTTGTGTTTAAGCAGTTACCTTTAACAGGTATAAATACATTCATGAAATGTTTTCTAAAGGCATAAACTGAAACCTATGACCCCAGGCTAAAGATCTCACATGTAAATCGATTCCAAAGGATAATGCCAAGTCTGACACCTCAAACCTGGACAAGCAATTTACATTGCTTTCACTTGGAAAGAGGAGGGGGTCTGTGTTATTATGGCGGTATGGCCTTTATACTGGCCCACGTGCCTTTTTCCTAAATACCAAATGTCCATATAGATGTACCTGACCGTGTCGCTGTGACCGGGCACAGCTCAGGAGACGTACTGGGAGGGAGATGACACAATTTGCTCTCTAAGATGTTATCAGATGTATTCCTCACTTTGTCGCATTAGAGTATACCTTTCTCTGTCCTGCAGACACATTCCAATGGGTGTGCATGGGTGTGCATGTATGTGTGTGTGTGTGCGTGCGTGCGTGCGTGCGTGCGCATGTGTGTGTGTTTGCGTGTGTGCGTGCTTGCCCAATGTATGCGTGTAGAAGTGTACATATGTGTTCATGCGTGTTTGATAGCCCTAAGCGATATGACAGACGTGGGCAGTATTCTGATACCCTGTCATTTCTGGTTGGAGAATATCTATGTGGCTATATTTACATACTCTAGACGGTGTTGAGGTCTCTGCAGGAAATCTGTTGTGGCGTGCACTGAACAGCTCTGTTACTGTGTGCTGGGCAGCTGCCCTCCTGTAACACATGGTGAGAGTATTACTCTCCACAACGTGTACAAGCGGAACCATTATCCTGTCCCAGGCCCCTGTCATTTACTGACACTAATCTCCCCCCAGCCACCATTATGGTCAGGTCTCTCCCAACCAAACCTAGTGATGTTTTCACCAGAGCAGCCACACAGTAGTGTGAGGTGTACGAGCCATTCTGTTGTTTTTAAAACCCAAACTGCGTTCATCTGAGATATGATGGTTTTGAGGGAGGGAGAGAGAGAGAGAGAGAGAGAAGGAATTGCAAAATACTGGCTAACATACAGCTCAAATGAGTGGATGCGTGCCTATTCCTATTTTCCCACCCTCCGTGAGCGCATTGAGGAACTGAGAATATCTGGATACGCATACTGCTCTTTGTCATGTTAGGCCAGACCTCAGCACAAACATTGCCCTCCACCGTGTGAGAAATGAAAAGGAGCTCAGATCAGGATTGCAGATATGTTTGACTGCAGAGTTGCACTGAGTTAAAAAAAAAAAAACTATATAAATGACAAAAAGCAAGTGCTTTGACGAAAAAAAAAATATGTATGACAAAGACGAAGTTTCTGCTACACCACTACGCTGCATCTGCGTAGTCTTCTTTGTCAAAAAAAAAAAAAAACACATGAGCGTAGCATTAAAAAGGAGAGATAGACAGAGGAGAGAGGGAGGGGGCTGTAGGGGAGACAGAGAGAGGAAAGACAGTGAGAGGTAGAGGGGAAATGAGGGAGCGAGAGAGAGGGGGAGAAGGGGAAGAGCGAGATGGAGAGAGGAGGGCTGAGATGAAATGCTAATGTTCCCTCCTTGTCCCCAGCAGCTGGCCGTGTGGGGATGACATGTTTGATGAATGGCGTTGCGCTGGTACCGCCGCCCTCTCGCTCCGACTCATTGTCAGCGACGCGGAGACAAAGGGAAGGAGAGGAGCGGGACGGAAACCCACCAGCAGCAATGCAGGGATGTTTCCTTTAATTAACACAGCCCCCCCCAAACGGCACACACACATTCACTCACACACACAAACACACACACACACAAGCACTCAGTCACACGCATATCGATACACACACACACACACACACACACACACACACACACACACACACACACACTCACTCACTCACGTAGATATACATACACACACACTCACCCACACTCACACATATAAGCACATGTATTCCCTCACACACACACACACTCACACTCACAGATACACACACTCACACGCATTTCTATACACGTGCGCACACACACACACACACACACACACACACACACACACTTGCATATATATACGTACACACACACTCACACACTCACACATACATGCACACACATACACACTCCCTCTCTTCATTCCCCTCATTTGCCATACCCGCCATGGAGAAGGTCACAGATCTCAGAGCTCAACCTGGCAACCCACCACGCTCCTTTGATCGCGTCTCCCAGCGAAGCCGCAGAAGCCTCCGCAACACGCAGCAATTAAATACAGCTGTGGCGTTCTCCTGGAGGGGGAGCGCGGTGACAGAGACGGTGTGGAAAAACTGTGCACTTAAGAGAGACAGGTGATAAATGCTGGAAGGGCCAGCTGGAGGGGGAGGCGGGGGGAGGTGGGGGGGCAGCAGGAATTGAAGGATAAGGCGAGAGGTAAAAGTTGCTTTGTTGGCAACTAGCGGCGCGGTCATTATTCCACCTGCCCACCGGGCAGAGGCGGAACTGTGAAATGGGGATGAGTGGCGTGCGGCCCCCGCCGCTCCGACGCTGATAGGTTTGTTCAGAGGGTCACGATGGATTAGTGAACCTTTACCATAAATATAAACGCCGAGCCTCTCCCGGCCGTTTCCAGCGAGCGGTGTCCTATATCATCCAGCGCGGCCCGTACCGCTAAACCACCAGGAACAGGGGCCCGCAGAAGAACAAAGAGCTTGGGTAAAGATGGCTGCCTGCTGTCTCTGTGGGAGAGGCCGGTGTAGCTGAGACGCCAGGAGGATCAGGCCTGGGGTGAGGGGTTTCTGTGACTGTGCACTCGCACACGCAGACCAGACAGAGTAACAGTTTGAACGACCATCTAATTTTTTGACTGCTAAAGGGGTCTGCTTTAGCAATGATTTTGTGCTGGAGGGGGTATACGGCAAGCAGAACGGGCAAGAAGACTGACATTCACAACCTCCACAAACAGTGCAGTCACACAGATGAAACTGCAGAGCCTGTTTCAAGAGCTGTGATTAGTTATGTTGTTGCATTATACCTGCAGTTTTTGCTCAGTAATTTTCACCCAACTAAGCATGATGATTTCATCATGACTATGACTATGATTTCAGTTCAATATTTTCTCAGCATAATGCTACCTTAGTTGTCGAAGATGTACTAGTGTAACATGGCTTGATTCCTGGGGTAATTGAAAAGTTTTTTTTTGTCTGAGTAAAATTACTTATTACATGCAATCAACAACCATCTTTCACAACTATTGTGAGCTACAGAACGCAATTATTTTTAAAATGCTGATATTCCGCTGCTTTTTAATGTATCTTAATTAATTTTTATATTGTAGTGCAACTATCATACTGATTTAGTCTTTCGGAACTGCTTTCTGGATCAGGTTTTCACAGGTAATTAAAGGATCGAGGTAAAAATGGCTGTGACTAGTTGAAAGGCACTCGATTTAATGCAGGCTGCCTGGTGCAAATCTTCTGCGCTGAATCTTGCAATTTATTAATGTATAAAATATGGGGCAATGTGTTTTCCATTTCAGACTGAGAATGGTGATCCATAACAGGGTCGATCGATGTGGTCTTTGTTCGGTGGTGGGAAAGCCCAAGAGGAAGCAATTAGAGACATCCTGCGTTACCTGAAGGAGGAGGTAATCCACCAATCACCAGCCAGCCGCAGGTATGTCGTCTGAGTATTCCTTTTGAATAAAATTCATACGCAGTGTTAACGAAAAGCATCCCCCCAGTGCTGAAGAAATCAGTCATGTTTTCTGGAGAATTAAATGAATGTATACGGTATTACTACACTAACTGACCCAGTTAGAGCGCATTCTTCAAAGAGGACAGTAACGACCTCATTCATAGCGAAATCCCAGCATCAAGGCTGCACGCGCAAGGGCTGGTTTTAAAGCTTTAATGTCACGGAAAGCTGAGGATCGGGCTTCGTCTCTGCTGTCAGTCGATTCTGTTTGAAAGAAACGCAGATGATATTTACATTTTACATTTCCTCTGCATTTTCTGAATATGAATATCAGAGAGTGCAAGAGAAAGAAAGAGATAGACAGAGAAAGAGAGAGAGAGAGAGAGAGAGACAGAGGAGGAGAGAGAGAATTGGAGATAGGTAGATCATTATTTTCCATGACATTTATGCTTATATTTGTTTGCTTGCATTGTATTGTTGTTGATGCACTTGTTTTTTGTTTTACTTGGTAAAAGGGCAGAGAGACAAAGGGAGTGTTGATCTGATATGTTCATGCAGTGCAGTGCTTTGGCAACAGCATAACTCCTGTCAAACTCTTAATAAAGCCGGTTAGAATCCCTTCAATCCCTGAGATGAAGAAGGGCGAGCGACAGCGAGGGAGAGAGAGTGAGAGAGAGACAGATTAATACATATAATTGCTGTCATTTCCATTGGGAAGAGTGGAAAGGAGAAATGAGATAATGAAATTATTTAACGAACTATAACATAATTTCATTGGTTTTCATTATAAGAGCTATCATTTGCTAATGCCAGCGCATTCACTTGCTGTTAAGCTCAAAATGAGATGGAGCAATCCCATAAAGCCCTGCTTATGTGTGTTTAAGTAATTAGAGAGAGCAAGCACTTTCTGAGAAATGGACACACTAACATGGTTTTGCTAATGCATGAAATAACCTGTACACGTATCTATCCTTTCTGAAATAAATGGGATTAGATTTCAGGGCAAATGTATGTATTAAACATATTTCCACCCCTGTGATTTCTGGAATTATGTGAGGTGAGTCACATGTAAATCCTTGGTTTTGAATGTGTTTAAAAAGCTCATCTTCATAGTACAAAATTACTGAAGCAAAGGCAAGCATTGAGATGTTATTAACAGAGGAAATATTAATGTTATTGTCTCAATTCTAATTTCATATTTAAATTCTAATTCTAATTTTTATATTTATAATATATATATATATATATATATATATATAGAGAGAGAGAGAGCGAGAGACATTACATATATACATTCATATAGTTTCATATATTCAAATTACCAGAATAAAAACATTAAAAAAGCATTAATTCACATACACATTAAAAGGGGATAAAATTTAAAATTGAGAATTAAATACATACATTTGTTACAGGCTTGAATCCACACCTTTGAGGGTCAATATTTGCTCCATGTCCACTTTCACATGGACACACGTATGCATAAATAAAGTACATAATTACATAGACACACGGCCATATCAATCCTCACGCGGACCCTCCATGGGGATCAAACAAAGTGATTATGTTTTATCTTAGTACTTATTTGTTTCAAAAGGGCCTGAAGCCAAAAGGCAGGGACACACAGCTGTATTCATAATGGGGTTCTTCATCTTGAAACCTGCTCTACTACAGGCAGATTGGGAACTTAAAAGAGCAAAAGGATCATATTTCAGTTTTTCAAAAATATTTTTATTTGTTGCTAGTGATCCAGGTACAAGGAAAGAAAAAAATGGATTTATTTTACAGAACATGAGAATGAGATTTGTAAAAGTTTCATTTCTTTCTATGCTTTTTTTTTCTTTTTTTCTCGGACAAGGACATGCAAGTGAGTACAGAAGCTTGTTTTTACAGAAAAAAAAGAATGTAAAAATGGCATTGCGGATGGGACTTCTCTGCCCCACCCAGAACTGTACAGAGACTTCACCCAACTACTTGCTCTTTTTGTCTTTTTAATCTTTTTTTTTTTTTCTTTTTTAGCAAAAAAAGGCAACACACAGATAGGCTACAAAGAACCGACAATATTGAGAAGAGGGAAAATAAAACGAGAGAGAAAGCCAACAGAACTTTCATCCTTCCAAGCAAAAACACTTTTTTCTTTTGTTTTGTCAGGCAAATAATGAAGATCTCTATCATCTTTTGTGTTTACAAAGGTTTTTCAGCTTGTTATTTTTTTTTCTTTTCAAAACTAGAGGAAGCAGAGTGGCGAACATGCAGGACAGGAAGTGATGCTTCCTCAGAGTTTCCGTGTGTCTGAGTTCGGACGTTTCAGTATTTCACCTGAAGTGAGAATCTTGAGATTCGATAAATTCCTTATGGCATAGCTTCTCATCTCTGATAGCTAAGATTACGACAATAATTAAAAAAGTTTATATTCCACAAATCTTTATGCATATATCACAATATACCTTTTATTATTATTTTAATAAATACAAAACAACAACACTGTGATTTTAAGGAAAAATCATGAGTATTAAAAAAGATATTAAAATGCATGAATCGTTGAAAGGATGTTAATTTGGTATGTTCTGTTCCTGATGTCCTGTCTTTTTTACACAGAAACTGGTGCGCCAACTGTTACATCCAAACCATAGATAAAAAGTAAATAAAAAAAAAAAAACTGGACATACAAGGGAAGAGACCTTACAGCAATGAAACCCGACACCTGTGTGGATATGTATATGAATATATACACATATGTACACACACTCATGAACACAACCAGAATGCAAAATAACCTGAGATACTCTATGCACCTCATTTCCAGGAGACTGGCCACTAGGTCAATGACATGAAATGACTGACATTAACACCACAGCACAACAGTAAATCTGGCAAAGCCTTTCATTCCAAACTTCCCCAAGTTGTATTATCATCAGTATAAAAGAGGAGAAAAGGAACAGTCATTGAACCGGTAGTATCCTGAAAGTGAAGGTTTGAAACATTTTTTTTTTTTAAAGCAGCTTTTTTTGTGTCCTTACTTATAAAAAGAATTTTAAAAACAGTGGACCAAACAGAGCTACAAAAATCATTGCAATTAAAAAAAACAGACCACCAAAAAAAAAAAAAAAAAAAAAACTCAGATAAAATTATTTGTAATTGAGTTATAAAAGGAGAAGCAAGAAAAACAGTATATGGGGATCTGCTCTTTGTCATAAAGACAGTGTTGCCTAACAGTAAGTGGAGATCTGCTGTATTTCGTACAGGCAGAAGTAGGCTGCAGCGGGGTCCTTCACATCCTGGCCTGACCCAAACCAGCCTGCACTTCCTGCTCCTGTCGTGGTTCTGGTTCCTACCTGTCCTGCATGGATGACTGTCATGGGCTGAGGTCTGAACTCTTAACTTTAAAGGGAGGAGTCGCTTTGTGTGGCGAACTGGAAACAACTCATTCCAGTTCTTGAGGGGTTATGGGCTTCCTACAGCCATTATAATGGTATATACATAAGAGTAGCTATGGTATAACCACCTTTCTTTTCTCGTGGCTCCTTGAAAGGTAACGGTAAACCCTACATAAAGGCGAACTGTACACGAGTACCTCCATGAGGTCCAATTCCAAAAAAAAAAAAAAAACACACAACACGGAACAAAAGGCCTCTACACCTGACACAGGTGACAGTGATCAACGTGTGATGGGGTGAAGATGAATATTCCGAGCAGGTGCTGACACACCTGGAGAATGAAGACACAGAACAAATGTCTCCTCTTCAAAGAAGACACTGAGAAAAATCAGCGGCTGCCGTTACAAAGGTTGGTGGTTGAAGTGAACTCGATATTCGATAAACACAGGCGAGCGAAAGGGTCCTGGAGAAATTTGCAAGAAGCTCATTTACTCAAGGGGGAGTTCCAATCAGTGCTGCAAATTCAATGTGACAGAAACACCCAACACCCATCGAAAACAGGAGTTTTACTACAGCTAACCAATTCCAGGAGGCCAGACAGCGTTGTCTACAAATGAATATCAATGAAGCATCAGTGTTGATTAAATGTCTTTTTATTGTCATTTTGTGTGTGAAAATGTTCATAAAGTAAGTGCTAAAGTTCCCTGAGGCAGGGTTAGTCAGACTGGTGGGTGGCCTCTACTGGTGGTGAACCACAAACACAAAAAGAGAAGATCAGAACCTTAGCAAGTTCAGACCCCAGACAGGTAAGGACTACCAGAGTCACAGTAACCAGAACACACCTGACAACACCTATAAACCAGGACACCTGGCTGAGCTGCAAGGACTGCAACTGTCACTTTGCTGAACAGAGGACACACTCTCCTGTAACTCGAAGCAAAGAGGGAAAAAAAAAGAACCGTTTAACAATCCATGTGATACGAAAATAAATTTGAAGAGAATGGGGGGGAGCAAGGGCAGAGAAGATGGGAGACTGACTGGGTGATGACGACTCGTGGCAAGGTGGCGATGATGATGACGATGGTGATGATGATGACGAAGAGCCCGGCTTACTGCATTCCTGGCCTGCCGTGATATGAGCTGAAAAGGAGGTGACAAGCCACAGACTGAATCTCTCTCTCTCTCTGTCTCTCTCTCAGAGCCTCTGGGAAACGGAAGGTCATTAACTACAGGCAAGGCGAGGACAGGAGCTCCTCTTCGACCAGCTCTTTCTCTCCTTGTCTCTCCCGCTCACACTCTCTATTACCGGACCACTCAGCCCTGTTCTTCTCCGTGTCCTTTCCCTAATGTCATGTCACACCTCAAAAACCCTGGTCAGTTACAGCTTCAAGAGAACCCCATTACTGCCATAAAAAACACAAACCACTCCCCTTTGTGTGGACTCCTAGAAAGGTGAGATCTAGTTTCGACATCGTTAGTCCTTTTGCCCGCTTAAAGATCAGCGGACATCAGTCTCGAGTTGAATTCTGTATGCAACCCCCTCCTCTTAATATCTCTCTATACATCTGTATATATTTCTTTATTTCTAGTTTACAGTACAGAAACTCCTTTTCACATATCCTTCCGGTTCTTCATGTCAGCAGGAGCTATGTTTTTGTGCTTATCACCAAAAAATTGCAGTGCAAAAAACAATAATTAATCAGAATAATTAATCAATTAATAATAATAATTATTAACAAAATGTTGAATATTAAAACAATTATTTTATGGCACCACAGCCCATCAATTCACATATAGTACAAATTACCAGGAGGAAAAAGGACAATATATGAAGAAAGCAGAGACGGAATTAGGCTTGCATAGCAATGCAATGACAAATCGAATTATTTACAGGAACGAAATCCCTTTTCTCTCCATTCTGAGGGTGATCGCCATGTAGGTTTTTTTTTTCCTTTGTTCTTATTGATATTTCATGTTCAGTAATTAACTCAATTACCATTTCCTGACAAAAAACAGCTAAAGTGGGTGGTGGGAGAGATTTTCTTGCAAGGACAGAAACGTCAACTCAACATTGTGGTATGTGTGTCTGTGACTGTGTGGGGTTTTTTTTTTTTTTTTTTTACATCACATTTACAGTTTTGCTTTTTCTTTTTTTTCATCATCGCCTTCTTGTTGTTTAGTTTTGTTTTCCTTCTAACAGCACACAAACAAGGAAAAAAATGTTCATTGCTCCAACGGGTGAGGTGTCACTTGCATGGGGACAGGCTGATGACGGTCCAGGTCACATCCCAGTCAGGTCACTCTGTTGGCGAGACAGAGTTACAAACAACGTCAGACCACTGTCACTGGTGTGCAAGACTAACGACACTATGACTAAAAATACTGTCACCCCTACACTGCCTCTACTACTACTGTTCCTGCTATTGCTACCGCTGCTGTAGCCTCACCTTCTGGAATTCTACTAGTACAGTAGTAATAACACTTCTAATAATATTACAGTGTCTAGTAATAACATTGTTATTACTACTGCAACTAATTCTTAATGCTGATGCACATCACTGTAAATGTTCTCGTATTTGCTGAACACACAGAGGATATGAATGATTTGCACTGCAGTTGACCAGCACATGGACACACGCAAACAATACAAAGAAAATACAATACAAACATGTCAATGCCAAAGGGCAGGAGAGGCAGACGTACATAACTCCCCAGAATACTGTCCCTGGCCATTGGTGCCCAGGTACCCCGCGTCGGGGTGGTCCGTGACGTTCCGTTGGTGGGGGGGCCCCCTCGCCCCCTCGCCCTTGCGTGGCCCTGTGGAGCCCTTGGACGACGCGGTTCCCGAGGAGCTGTGGCCCCCAGGGGAGGGGAAGGAGGGCTTGCTGTAGGGCAACAGGGCCTCCTCTGAAATCCAAAAAGACATAAAGGGTCAAAGGTCAGGACACTTAACAACGGGGAGTGAATGGAGGAGGATGACGTCCTGGGACGCATCAACGAAACAGCACATTACATTCCTTTAGCAGATGTTCTTATCCAGAGTGACTTCCAACACAAAAGAGAAGTGTATTCACTCAAGCCAAATGAGCAACAGTATCAAACCAGGCTAACAGTACTCCTAGACCAGTGAGTGTGAGCATAACACTCCTCAAGCCCTACCACAATTTAACTGACTAGACAGCCTAGAAACTAAGGGAAGCCAAGTGCAAACAGTACCAAACACCACAATCACTAGATCACAGAATCCCAAACACATTGCGATACTACATGTAATATAAACAGCAAGTAATACAAGTGCTGCAGGCCAGATGGGAGGGTATGGGAGGGACTGGAGGTTCGCGTGGTGGGCGAGGAGGATCGGACTGCGCTGGCAGCCACCCTCTACTAAAGCCATCTGCAGCCCGCCAGGGCCAGTAAGCCGGGCCAGCGCGAGCCGCCCGGAGACAGGCTGCCAGTCCTGGCGGAGGGGGGGGGGGGGGGTCTCAGAAGAAAGGCCCCACAGCAGCGAAGCTCCTGGCTACCGCGGTCACTCCTGCTGCAGGTCAGTGACACCGCCAACAGCCCCGTTCCCCATTCTCCTCCCCCCTCCCGAGGACGCTCTTCAAGCAGCTTGTTACTGTTCTGCTGATTACCGGGATCACTGCTCCCATTATGTTTGTTTTGCTCCTCTCTGATATCTAACATCACCGCTGGCTTTGAGAATATGCTGGAGAACTTCTGACTGGAGAGCTGTCTTTTCAGATACATGACTGAATTTTAAAAAGAAAACACAAAAAAAACAGTCTGGAAAGTCTGTGCAGAGAGCAGCTTCTCCATTTTTAGGTGTCAATCTACCATGGGCTCCGCCCTGCCCTTGCCCCCCCCCCCCCCCCCCCCCCCCCCCTTGTTTGGCACCAGGCAAGCAGCACACACAGCAAGCTGAGCTGTGGTGATCAAACAGTCACAGATGGGGGGGGGGGACTGGCTGGTTGTATCTACTGCTTGTTTGAGAGGGGAAGGCTGGGACGATTATAATGCATCTGTGATGCTTCTGCCTCCTGCGTCTCTGCTGCTGGTGCAGGGTGGTGGTGGGGGGGGCTAGGGGGTCTTGGGGGCGGTTGTCTGACTGCGAGATGCAGAAAATACACACACACACATAGACGCTGAAATGCGCTCGCTGGAGCCTGGTCCTTGCTCAGCGGGAGAGGCCACTGAACGCCTGGATTTACTCAGCATTAAAAACGCTGCTGTTGAGGAGCAGTACCCATGGAGCTCCAGTCTTTTTATGACTCTGGATCTGTGCATGTAAAACTGAGGCCTTACAGCCGCAGAATTGCAGGATCAGAGCTCAAAGCTTAGACCCCACTGTGGTGTCACTGAGTAAGAAGCTTCAGCTAGATCAGTCCTTTGAAAACGCAGTACAAGTAAAACTCAGGACTATTACTAGCTCAGTGCTATTATCAGGACTACTATAGCCAGTACTGTATCTTCACAGCAGTGTTATGACACTGTGTACTGTATCTTCACAGCAGTGTTATGACACTGTGTACACTACTACTGACAGGCAGTGAAGGGGCACAGTGGTAAGGAGCAGGGCTCATAGCCAAAAGGTTTCAGGTTTGATTCCCCACTGAGGCACTGCTGTTGTACTCAAAGGCACCTAACTCACAACTGCCTCAGTAAATATCCAGCTATATAAATGGATAATGTAGAAATGTAATCTATGTAAGTCGTTCTGGATAAGAGTGTCCGCTAAATGACAAAAATGTAATGTAACTACGTCCTTGTTAACATTTTGAAGTATAGCATCCATGAAGCTCTATTTTTTATGTCTCTGGATCTGTACATGTAAAACAACTTTGGGCCACAGAATTTCAGGATTGGAACTTAAAGCTTAGACTCTATTGTTATGCCACAAAGTAAGAAGCTTTAGTCCTTTGAAAACACAGTTGTGTAAAAAGTTTCTGGGATATGCAGCCCGTTATCTATCTACATGAGCAGTGAAATGTAACTCTGTAACTCCGTCTGTGTTAGCATGGTTTGGGGACGAGTGGGCGATACCGGTCCTACCTGGGCCCGGTCCAGGTTTGTGGCCCCGACGGCCCTCATCTCCGCGCTCCATGGAGCCCAGCCGCTCTTGGGCCTGCCGGTGCCGCTCCAGCGAGCTCTTCATCTCCTCCAGGCTGGCGATGTGCTGTCGCTCCAGGGACGAGGCCTTGCGCTCGCCGGGCGTGCCCACACCCCCAATGCCCCGCGCCCCCGGCACACGCGCCCCGTGG
Organism: Megalops cyprinoides; assembly: GCF_013368585.1. Taxonomy (NCBI): domain Eukaryota; kingdom Metazoa; phylum Chordata; class Actinopteri; order Elopiformes; family Megalopidae; genus Megalops; species Megalops cyprinoides. The sequence goes on along the minus strand of NC_050591.1, from coordinate 31,602,806 downwards.
CAGGGCGGGGGGTCAGGGGGAGGAGGTAGGTCTGCGGGGACACACACCGGAAGGATGGGTTAGCGATCAGTGTGCGTGGAGTTAGCAAGCGGGATGGGTTAAGGATTGGTTAACGTGGGATTAGCGAGGGAGATTGGTTAGCGACTGGTTAGCGTGGTGTGACAGTGTGGTTATGACCACACCGTAAGCCAGCGGCCCTCTTTTTCCCCACGCGCTCCCTCACCGTCTGCGCTGGCATCCCGGCGATGCGGCGCTGTGCCCTGCTCCAGCCGCCCGGCTCTGTGTTTCCGGGCGGGGCGAGCCGCCCTCTGGTGGCCCAAGCTGTGCGTCCCCACTGTGCTCCCATCGGTGGAGAAGGGGCTGCTGGGGCGTGGCCTCTGGGGGTGGCCTTTCCCTATTGGATGAGGGAGGAGAGAGAGGCGGGACCTATTAACACCCACTCTGAATGGAGGAGGAAAGCGTGTGCTCATTTGTGTACACGGAAAGGTGACACCACAAACCCAAATCATTTATTTCCACCGCACAGCATTACCAAGCAAAAAGCTGTTAGTTAAGTAAGTGTAGTAACGTGAGATCAATCAGGAATTCCCCGCTGCAGCATCCAATAAGAATCTGATTCTCATAAGCTTGAGAAGGAAGAATAGGATTGGTTAGTTCCCTGCGAAGGAAGGTCAAAGGTCAAAGTCATAATGATTTCACGCAGATCTGGAGGGAAAGGCAGCGTTTCCTGCGTCCTCAAGCGAGAGCGAGTCCAAGGCTGGAGGTTAGAGAGCAGCGAGGGGCTGTCAGAGAGCACGCGCTGCGAAGACGTCCACCGCACAGCCATGCAGCCACAGACAGAGGTCCCCTGCGGGGGGGAGCGACTGGGGGGGGCGACAGAGGGAGAGGTGCAGAGAGCCGCAGCGTTAGCGTTTCTCCGTTCCCCTCCCTGATGCAGACGCCGAGGGCTCGCCTCTCCGCACAAACCTCTCTTGGTCAGGCTGGTGCCGTCGAAGCGGTAGCCGGCCCGATCGGCGGCCGCCACCAGCGCTTGGGCGAAGCTGGCGTGGGTGAAGATGGAGCCGTCCGAGGAGCTGCCCGCACTCGACCTGTGACTGGAGAAGTTACGCTCGTCCTCGGAGGCCGAACCCCAGCCGTTTACCATGGAGCCTGGGGGACAGCGTATCCGTCAGTGCACAGAACTCACACGCTTTTGTGACGCTGTGCATGTGTGCGTGTGTGTGTGTGTGTGTGTGTGTGCGTGTGCGTGCACGAGTGTGTGTACTTTAGTGTACATGTGTGTATATATATATATATGTGTGAGTATGTGTGCCTGTGTGAGTGTATATATGTGTGTGTGTGTGGGTAAGAGAGAGTGTGTATGTATGTGTGTGTGTACTGTGTGTGTGTGTATGTATGTCTGTGTCTGTGTACAGTATGTGTGTGTTGCTGTGTATGTGTATAACACAATGAATACGCCTCTTGCTGCATGTGTTCGTATGGTACATGACCTCTACTCTCACTCTCCCCGAAGAGACGCATTCCGCTGAAAGCAAAGCGATGCCTGTGTGTCTATCACGTCTCTGTCCGACAGCTCTGTGCGCACCAGCCTTTTTTCTCCTCTACTCTGACTCTCACTATGACGGCCTTCGCTCTTACAGAATGCACAAGTTAAAGCTCTCCTCACGAGCACAGACCTCATCACGAGGGCCTGGAAACACCTGAGATATTCATAATGACCACCCGCTACGCCAACCATTTCATTAGCCTTTCCCACGCCCTACAGTCATAATTACATACACGCGAAAACTGGGAAATCAAACCGAATCCCAGTCCCTGTGTTTCATTACCTGAAGTTTAATAATGAGTGCCTCCCTGTCTCCTATCACGTGACTGCATGCTACAACACAGAGACTCACTTTCCATCACGTATGAAGCCAGCGTTAGTCACTTTTTACTCAGACGTTTAACATTCATTAAACGTTTTTACCACGGCCGGCCCACCCACAAGCACGGTTGATTTCTTATTTATATATATGTATTAAAAAGGTATGCAGCCCGAGGTAATAAAATGGAGGAAATTATCCATAGGGATTAAAAAGGTATTAATACTGGATTACAACATTTACAGAGGCCCTATGATGATCTCTCCTAAATAAGCACGCCTCGGCGTGTTTGTGTGGATTAATGCAGCTTGTAAGCATATAATTAAGGGTAATGCTATGCAGCTGTAATTAATTTCTGACGGACTTATCCAGGCTGCGGGGCCTTGCCAGCCTGGCAGGTGAGTTGTTCTTTATTGTGGGGCTGCGATGTTCTGATCTGCCCTGATTAATCACTCTGAATTAGTCACCCCAGACAGTGAGGGAGAACACACACAGGGTTATTGAGTTTGATTCCCACCCCGACCCCCCCCAAAAGCCAGTTACCTTGGAGAGACTTAGACTAGAATGTACACACCTGTGCAGAGTCAAGTTCCTCTATAGCCCCGGGAAAGACAGCTGAAGCAGCATCCAGACTGCCGGGACCTGATCAATGTCCTAATGGTTTATACAGCTGTCTTCTGCTTCCTGTGTAAATCACCGCACAGTGATGTTTAGCTTGAGATATTCTGAAGAAGACGGTTACAGTTCTCGAGCAGAGACTGTGATGCGTAAGGTCATGGGTGTCCAGGACAGACGACGTTACAGCTCAGGTGCTTTTGCTAACAAGCCCCCAGCGCAAAGTGCATGTTCTTGAGATTGTGTGGCTGCTAGGGAACGTGGCCTCTCCGCAACGGCCTGCAGAAGGTTGCAGGTTCCAATCACAGTTAGGGCATTGCTTCTGTATTCCCGAGCGTGGTATCTAAGATGATTTTCTGTGTGTAAAATATACAAGTATACAAATGGATACCATGCTACAGGTTATCCTATCCTGCATGAGGGGATCTGCTGAACAAATAATGCCATCTTCCTCTGTGAGCTGACTTCAGCCTGCATTTCCTCTTCTCTCCCTTGCTTACAAATTTGATATTCGGCTGATATTACACAGACAAAAACACTGAGTTTCCTTGCAGATAAAGCCATGCATTCCTATTTTCAAATACGCTGATGGAGTAGGCTAAAATACCACTTAATCGATACCCACATTTCCCAGCAATAGGGAAGGATTATGGTAAATCCCATGATATCTCACTCTTCTTGTAAAGGATATCTTAGGGAGATTGAGGAAATGTGTGTGTGTGTGTGTGTGTGTGTGTGTGTGTGTGTGTGTGTATGTGTGTGTGTGTGCGTACGCCTTTTGTGGTTCACTTTCTGTAAAAGAAAGCCTTTCAAGTTTGCTAAATCAAAAATCCCTGATTCTGCCAATGAAAACATACCACTCTGGCCAATAAAGCTGTAGTCCTCTGAAAATGACAACATTCATCTGGTTTCTATGAGAATGGCAGTCTGTAAGAACTGTGGAACTGACCCACACTAACACAAACATCACACACACACACACACACACACACACACACATTCACTCTAGCAAGCACATGCGCTCATACGCGACCAGAGAGTCCAGGGGCAGGGTGACTTTCACAGGGGGGTGAGGGAGGACGAAAAACAGAGAGACAGAGAGAAAGAGAGAGAGAGAGAGTGAGAGAGAGAGAGAGTGTGAAAGAAAGAGAAACTGTGGTGTGAGGGAAAGAGGGAGGGGCAGAAAGCAGGAGGAGCAGCGCTGACAGAGAAGAGAGAAGGTCAGGAGGTGTGGGAGTGGGAGAGAGTGGCAGAGCGGTGGGACAGAGCAGCGGTCAGCAGGGAGCTGAAGGTGACGATCCGAACTCTGGCCAAAGGAGAGGGACAAAGGGACAGGCACACAGCAGGGCTGGCTGGGAGAGAGGGGGGGAGGAGCAAACACAGAGAGGGATCCTCACTTTCAGTGGGGAAGGAGCAGTAATTCATTATATATAGCAAAACCTCACTTGGGGGGGGGGTGTTTGGGGGGGGTGCGGACACTGTGCACATAATTTCACAATTTCAGGCCGATTTTCAATCTGTGTCCATACCTGCAATCGCACAGGAAATCCCCCAGCTAGTGCTTTCCCTTCTACCCCCTGCCCCACGCCCCCCCCAGGCCTGGAAGCACACATATCACACAAGCTGAGGTTTGTGGGAAAGAGAAGCACGCAACCCTCAGGAATGCCTACAGCAACCAGACCCGTCCTAAACATGTTTTTCCCTTCTCAGAACCACGGCGGTAATTTATTAGCAAGCTAATGGAAAAATTCAATAAACCCGTGATCCAACGAAAACCTTGCACATTCCATCTTTACAGCTCTGACCAAAAAACACCTCCAACTGCAACTACTCTTTGGCATCTTCCCGTCAGTCTTTTCATTTTTTTTTTTTGTCTCATTGCAGAAAAAACGTTTTTTTTAATATATATTTATTTTGGTGCGGTTTTCACAAAAGAAGTGTTCAAAAACCTGTGGGATGATCCGCCTACAAACAGTACTCAGGATAATGAAGTCCCAGCACTGCCAAAGAATGCACAGAGGCACTCGAGTCCTCGAGATCACAAGGACAGCCGCGGCAATCCCGATCACAGATTGAGATTTTATCTCGCTAACTGACACTCCTTTCCTCGGCTACCTCAGAGACAGTTTTATCACGGCTGATTGAGCCAAAACACTTCTTCTTCTTCTTTTTTTTTTTTTTTAGAATCATGGACTGTTAATTTTAACACATTTCTCGGCATCGCATTATATATTTTTTTCCAATCCGTTCCATTCAGTTCCAAAGCACGTGCGAATTCCGCAGGTTTGGTTGCAGAACCCTGGAGGATTCCATGGGCTTGGATTCTTGAACCTGCTGGAACCCACCCCACTATGATCTGTGCTCTTATTGGCTCTAGGGTGACAAGCGCCGGGGGGGGGGGGGGGGGGGGGGGGGCGTCCAGGGCCGTAAACCATCTCCAACACCTCTACGCCACTAAAACTGATTTATCCTGACGAGTGCCTCATCTGCATATCGTTAAGCGTTGAAATCATTCCCCCTGACGAGCAGGCGTCTCCACCTGCCATCGGGAGACGTGACCTCACTCCCAGCTGCCCTTGCTGGGGTTTATGGGAGAATAATCGCCCTCCAGCAGCATGGAGCTAAGCTCGTTCAAAACATTACAGCTCCATCGCAGTGAAAAACCACATCTGTCCACACAGACATCTCTGATAATATCCATGCATCCTGCCAGAGATACCCGGCATGAGGGCATCATCTTTATTATTGCATCATATTCTAGTGAATGTTCAAATTTATTCCACTGCAAATACATATGTGTTGTGCTATTAGAGTATATGAAAATACTATGTAATGTATAGAGCCATCCCTGCCACGACAGAAATGAAATATTGTTTCAGTGCATGGCTCCACTTTTTCAGGGCCTGCAGTTCAGCTTATGATTCTGTAAGATTTCAGGGAAACATTGAGGAAGCTGGCCCACTTCCATGTTATTAAAACCCAGGCAAATCTATCATCTAGACCCGATCTGTGAGAGGGTTCCTGGCTTCCCCCCCTGCTACAGCGGTTCAAAATCAAAATGGTGGCTGCCATAAATCCCATTTGAGTTTTTCCTCTCTCCCTCTCTCTTCTCTCCCTTCCCGCACCCCGCTCCCCCCCCAGCCCCCCCACCCCCCCCCCCCCGCCTTGCTAACCCCGGACCCAGGACCGCGGCTGGGGTTGTCAAACGCTGGGGAAAGGCGGGGTGGGGGCAGTGAGAAGAGGAAGACTTGCGGTGAGATAAGAAGAAATAGTGCTGTCTTCAGAGTAATACACTGTGGGAGAGATGCGCCAGATTAGGGCAGAGTCACTGCTTTATATTCCTCTAAATATATCAGTAGCGCCGTGTGTCAGGCCCAGCTCGGCTGCTGTTCCATCATTCTGCTGAAAACTGCATTTTATAGCCGCGCCCGACAGGCAAGCGGCCGCCCCGCTCCCTTTCCCCCGTCCCTCTCTCCCTCTCTCCCTCCCTCTCTCTGCAGTGTATGCGAGTCCTGGTGTGTGTTTAAGGAGTAAAAAAAAAAAGAGAGAAGAAGATACGTCGAAGGCAGCTGCAATAGCAGGGCTGCATCATGGGGTCACATTCCACAGGCACCGTGCGGCGTTTCCTGTGTCTGAACACGACAGTCACGCCACGTAACACCGCGGATATACGCGGCTGCCGCAGGGGCAGGGAAGAGTTATAGTCAGCACGGGAAAAGGAATGTTTAGCGGTATCTCAGTTGATTTTCTTAAAAATGAAAAAGAGAGAGAGAGAAGTGAGGACAGATATATGGATACTATGGGTAAGGAGGTTCACCATCTTGCAGTAGTGATGTGCCCACACAGTATTCTCATGGTAGGCTGACAGAGAGGCAAATGATAATAAAGGTCTCATGTCTTCCTTCCTGCAGAGTCACACCCCACACCCCTCGCACGTCCCTCCGACTGATGGCTGTACATTTCCCTCAATGAGTAGCAGAGATGGGAATCTGAAATTGAGTATGCCGTTAAATTTACTGCGGGTCTCCTCTTGGAGAGGATATGGGTAGCACTGACGGTAAGCGAGACCTAAATCATGTTTCCCCTTTTCTCCATCATTTTCTCTCTCTCTCTTTCTCAGCCCTCGTTAGAATGCATGAACTTTCTTATCTGCTGGGTAAAAATTAACATATATTCAGTTTCAGGTGAGAAACATATGAACACATATGTAAGGGACATTAAGACATAGTTACCTGGCATTTATTACAACTGTATGCGATAATGTTACTGCACCTTCTGTAAAGAAATTGACATGTTTATGTGGCTTATCTAAGAGAGAGAAAACAGGACTTCATAGACCACAGCTAAAACAATGCTATGGTACTGAGGAAGAAAATATGGAGCATTGATCTTCATATCACATGCAGTATATATGAATTTGATATTACCTTATGACCTTCTGACATTGGCATCTGAAGAAAAGCTTTCTGAAACTGTGAGGCAGGCCTAAATTATGCTCTGTATTGTGAAAATTGTTAATTTTAGAGATAAGCTGCAGATTCAGCAATACTGTACAGTTTCAGTGCGAAAGAAGGGCTTGCATATGTATAACAGCACAGCGTAAAGACAGACTTTGCCCTAAAGATGAAAAGCACATATGTCAAGCCCCATTCATGAGTTTTGTATTTATATTACAGCAGTGGGTAATGAAATCACATTTTATTCTGAGAGAGTTTATGCTCAGAAAAAATCGCATCACTTCTACTTGTTCATTAAGTTGCCTTATTTAATATTAGTTAGTTAGTTAATTGATTAGACCTATGTATGGAATTGTTAAATAAAGAACCACTTCACATGTATATGTATCCTCCTTTTTAAGTAACCAGTGCAGGTCACAGAATACAGAATACTGAAGACTGTAGTTCACAGGTGTATCCTGTATAATTACCCAGTGAAGACTGCAAAGTACAGGTGTATACTATATATTCACCCAATGAAGACTACACTACTCAGGTATACACTGTATAATTTCTCTGTGAAGACTGCAGTTCACTCACAGGTATGTTCTGTATAACTACCCAGTGAAGACTGTAATTTACACGCGTATCCTGTATTATTACTCTCTGAAGACTGCAGTATATATAGATACAGTCTGCACAATTACCCAGTGAGAACTGTAATTTACAGGTGTATCCTGTATAATTTCCCAGTGTAAACTGCAGTATACAGGTAATCAGGTGCCGTGGAAGACTCACCTGTGACGGAGCTGTCCAGGTTGTCCATGCTGGACCCTGGTGTGTGCTCAATGCCACGGAGAGGCCGGGCAATCTCGTAGCCTTCGTCGTCCTCCTCATCTTCGTCGTCCTCCTCGTCCTCGTCCGGCATGTCGGTCTCCAGGTCGGACACCAGGGTGCTGGACACGTACCCCACAGGGGGGGCCGGGGCTTGAGGGGGGTGGGGGCCTCCCTGCATGTGCCTGCACCAGGGAAGAGGAGACGCATTAACACCCTGAGCACACACTGAGCGCACGCTGACAGATTCAAATGGAGAGAGAGACAAAAAAAAGGAAGACAGGAGGACAAAAGCTGAGTAAATGAGAGACAAGGAAGGAGACAGGGGTGCGATACAAAGGACAAACGCGAGCAGGAACCCGCTCTGTTCAAACTTCAAGGCACATTCCCAGATACGATTCGGAACAATTCCGCTAATTCTCCAGTGCTCCTCTCCGCGTGCTAACACAATGACCCTCTAATTGCCGCTGAACGGGGGGTACAATGGCGCGGTCTACGGGCCTGTCTGCGGCGTGTCTGTCACGGTTCCGACAGCTAGCGGCACCGACAGGCCCCTGGCGCTGTTCGAGCGGCGTCGTGCCTTTGACGCGGTCGGGCTGCAGGATTTGGATGTAATTACTGGCTCTTTCCTGTTGTCAAAGCCGTGCTCACACCAACCTAGTCATTATCGGGTAACACGACATCTCCCTCCTGACAAGTCCTCCCGATTCCTGTTTGTACCGTAATGAACGGATGCCAGTCGCTCTCTCAAAGAGCGGGATGAAACGACTGGGGCTCATTTGACTTGCATGGATAAAACACAGCGTAATACACGGGCGCCTTCACCCTGCGGAGGCGGGCAAATTTTTCCTCCTATACTGTATATAGGTCAAATTTTATTGCAGCTTTTGAGTCTTTTCAAGTATAAGAGAGTGAGAAAAGTGGTCACAGTGAGTAACACTATAGGATCATTACGATGATTCACACAGAAAGGACCACATGGTGCGGTGCTCGTACAGTTGAGATAAACAGAGGAAAACAAAAAAAACGGTTAAGCATTTTTAATGCACTCCAAAGACCACCCACAAACCCCTTGAGACCCCCCCCACCCCTCTGATGACAACCACCTCCGGCCCCCACCCCCCCATACCAGGTTTGCTTGGCCATGTCCAGCTGGTAGGCGCGGGTCAGCTCATCCAGGTGGGCCTGCAGCATGGGCTGCATCTCCTCGCGGGGGGAGGGGGTGAGAGTCGCCGTCGACTGCTGGCCGAAGGACACCGCGGCCGGGGACGAGGCCACACCCCTGATGGGCGGGGTTGGCACTCTCTCCTCCTCCTCCTCCAGCTCGTCCTCCAGGCCCTGGTGTAGGTAGGTCTGCACGGGCATGGGAGGGCCCCACCCGTCACTCTCGTACCTGCGGGGGGGAAGGGGGGGCCGGGGGGTGGAGACTGGGTTAGCGTCAGCGCAGCGCCTGGGCTCATAATTGCATTGATAAAGCTAAATGCTAATCCTGTGTTTAAAAGCCGACTTATGGGGCGATTTGTCCTTGTCAAGCGCCGTTTACGAGGAACTCGCGATTCGGAGATCCTGCAAGCGGGTACAGTAAAAAGGGGGCGAGGTTTTCCTTTCCCGTAACTGCGCTTACACAGGCTGAGGTAATAACGGCCGTAAAAGGAGATGTTCATTAAAAGAATTTGTCAGTGCACACTCCATAGGACATAACAGTTTTAATCTGCTGCCATTAAGACAGGGAGTCTGGATTTACAGGCCTGAGGAATCCTCATTTGCCAGATAGCCTATTAAGCCAGATGACTTTCCCAGATTAAAATTAATGGGGGTGAAAAGCAAGCACACCTCACAACCGGCAAAACTTGGACCCCATTCAAGAGGCTCTTTCCAGGGTGCGCGCGAGCACAGTTTTATGTTTTTTATTTTTGGACGTGACGATCCTGTTTCGTTTGCTGTGAAATGAAAGCGACCCGACCGGGCGAGCGAGAAGGTGGCCCGTCACAAGGGCTCCTGTGTCGGTGCGCCCCTGCAGTGTGTGTGTGTGTGTGTGTGTGTGTGTGTGTGTGCGTGCGTGTGTGTGTGTGTGTGTGTGTGTGTGTGTGTGTGTGTGTGTGTGTGTGTGTGTGTGTGTGCGTGTGCGCGTGTGTGTGTGTGTATGTATATGTGTGCGTGTGTGTGTTTGTATGTGTGTATGTGTGTGTGTGTGTGTGTGTGTGTGTGTGTGTGTGTGTGTGTGAGAGAGAGAGAGAACAGAGGGGGGCGTGGAGCGTGGGAGTTGTTTCAGCCACGTTTCAACACCTCCCCGGCCCAGAGGAGGGTGGCTGGACCAGCTCCTCACTCCTGGATCTCCCCGCGGGCAAGCTGTTCCCAATTAGCATGAATGCTACAATTGTAAGAGCGGAGCTGTGGGGAAAAAAAGTGTGGAAACTGCATGAAGGAAGGGGCCTTTTTTGAGTGTCGGGCCTCCCCCCCCCACCCCGTCTCTCTCAGAGCAGAGGGGGCCCCCTGTGGATCGTGGGCCCGTCTGGGTTCAGCTGAGCCGTTTCCCCTCCAACAGCTTGAAACAATGTTGTTGTTTTTTTTTCCTTCTGCAGCCGCAAAGTTTTCCTTCATGTTAAAAAAACACTACGAATGAACGCTCCCAAACCATCTGTCTGTCTATCCGCCTGCTTTGGGGTCGGCATGCAGTGCACTCATTAGGCGGAGAGAAAACGGCAGCATTGAAGCTGGTGCTTCCACAGCTGAACCTCAGATTTTGTTTTGACTGGACTACTGATGTCAAAGACAGGATTGGAACAGCACCCTTGACCAGTAAACGTTCTGTGCGCAGTATTTCTCATTCATATTATATCCATGTTACAGACCTGCAACAGCTAAAGCCTGTCCGTCTTTCTGACTGTGTGTGAAACAAGATGTTCACAGCTTCACACACACATACACACACGCACACACGCACCAACACACACCGGCACAGGCACAGGCACAGGCACACAGGCACACACACACACACACACACACATCCTAGGACCTGCTCAGCTGTTGTGAGTCAGTTAGCATGTCTGTCTGTCTGTCTTTCTTTCTGTCTGTGCAGACAGCATGAGAGCCCTTACCCTCCTCCTTCATGGTGTTCACTGGGATAGTGGTCCATCTCTGTTCCCGGGAGGGGGTGGACAGGTGGAGGAGGGAGGGGTACGTTGGCCCAGTTCGATCCGTTGGTCTTTGGCGGTTTGGTTCCGCTCTTTGTCTTCTTCTTCTTCCCCCCTTTGCCACCTACAGCAGAGAGAGACAGGGAAAGACGTGGGTTACAGGACAAGAACCCAAAAATTTATGCACACAACTGGCTCGGCTTTTCAGTTCCGAACTTTAAACACATGCATCAGTTCAACTAATAATAGTCACATGTACACATTATTTTCCCTCGTTAAAGATTTAAAGAGCTATCAAGAAGAGAATGTTAAATATTTAAAGAGCTGCTGGCCAAGCTGACAAAATCAACTGTACATTCAAGACCATATGCACTGCTTTTTGTCAAAGGAACACATTTCTTGTCTAATTTAAATACCACAAACGGTTTGGGGAGTTTCATTCTACTTGTATAAAAGCCACCGAAAGAATTTCAACGCCGTGACATAACAAGGTGGATTCTGACCCGGCTAGTTGTCCCACGGACTAATCAAATGCCCAGGCTGTGATGGAAGATGAAAAAGAGAGACTGCCTCAATGGAGACCAGCACTGTCGCCACCAAAAATCCCCCTGCCTGTCCCCGCCTTGACACTGCTATCGTTGGGGTCTGCGGGGGAACGACTCACTCCAGGACGGCGACAGTGTGAGCGAGGGGGCCTCCGTCCTCCGTCGGCTGGCCCGTAATGAGATTCAGTTGGACTCTATTACCATTTAATTTATTTTTATGACATGACAGAACCCTCTCTTCCATTTCCCCTCGGATACGTTCCGCACCGGACTCTCCCCCCAAATTCATCTATCACTATCAAGCTGTCAGCTGAGGATGCTTTCTATTGGCTGGCACGCCGTTCGGTGACTGCGGCGGCACCCCCGCTTCTGTCTTGCCGCAACACGGTGACCTTTGACCTCGCATCCCCACCTTTATCTGGCCCCCCAGCATGTACAGTCTACCTCCCAACACTTGTCAGAGGGGGCGGCATATTCACAGTGCTTTTGTTGTCCGCCCTTTCCTCTCTCTCTCTCTCTCTCTCTCTCTCTCTCTCTCTCTCTCTCTCTCTCTCTCTCTGTGCTCAGTGAGTGTGGCAGTGTACCTCCAGAAAGGTGTCGCCCCACCCTTTGTTTAAGCAATGCCCCCCCGCCTCTCCTCCCTCTCACAGGCTGGCGGCGTGTGGCTCAGGGCAGGTGGGAAGGGAGGGGATTGATGAGTTTGGCGTGGTGGTCTGTCCGCCCCCTCCTCCTTATAGCTGTCTGTTTGCGGCAGACCCTCCATAATCTCTCTGTGCCAGCCATGCCAGATTCAGCCTCTCGGTAGCCAGGGTCCTGAGCATGCCTGTGATACAGCCCGATACAAAAACCTCGCCGCGGGTCTCAGTTGCGAGTGTTTGTGTCATCTGTCTGCCTACCGTCGCTGCCAAAGGGCTGTAATCACCACGAGCCGCAAGAAGTTTCCATTTTGAGTCAGTTCTCTGTTGCTGTTCAACAACCGCACTCTGGAACACTGACATACCAGCTGCAAGCTGCTGAATATTAGATTACAACTGGGCTTCTGCTGTAAGTGTATCTCAGTTTAGGATTCAGGAAAATTCTCACTTTCATTAACGAGGTGCAGACTGGAGCGAACCCATATTAACAGTCGGGAAACCAGTTTTATTCTCCTTTAGCTCAAGATCAAGAGATAATTTAATTGTAGCTCAAACAATAGTCCAAAATTTTGGCCTCAAACCACCTTCATTAGGGAGGATAATTTCATACCGTTTCTCTGTAGTTGCTCAATGGATTGCCCTTCTTACAAGCACCCATGGCACTTGATTGCCATGATTCCAAAATGTTCCACGACCGAAACAAAGATTTTTGCTTCAAAGGGAACGATAGCTGTAAGCAGGGGGAGAGGGGATTTGTCGTGGCTGAAATATCGGATATCGTCGGGGATAGGGGTGTCAGAAAAAGATTAATAAAGAACGCAGCTAATAAAAAAAACAACAACGGGCCCAAGGCGAGAGACTCGGCCGTTCGCGAGCGCGGTATGAAAGTAATTGGGTTTTCCTAATCGTTCCTCTGGGCGACGCTCGACTTTTCCCGATTAATGGTGAGGTGGCGCGATCGCTCAATCACTTCCCGCTCCTTCCGCCCCGCGCCCCCCCCACCATGCATCAATATTGCAAATAGGGCTCCACTGGCGGGGGGAGGGCCGAGGGCTGACTCAGAAATTACAGTAGCCTGAAATATGAAAAATAAAAGGAAGGCAAAGGGGTTGGCTGGGAGCTTGTGGAGGAATTACACAGCAGGCTCCTCTCCCTGACGCATGCTGGGCTTCTCTTCAAAGGGCCGAGCGGCCGCTGTGAGCAGAGATAGAAGCTGATATTTTTACCCGGGGTTTGGGCGCTCCCAGGCCGTGACTGCGGGGGCGGAGGGGGCGGACCTCGGGCCCGGCGCTGTTTTTGTTGGCTGCGTCAGCGCCGATGGAGAGGCGCGGAGGAGAGACCCGGGAGAGGCCTGGCCGACCAGGCCTGCCAACGCGGGGAGGGAGTGCGGCGTGTTTCAGCGTGTGTGTCAATGTGTGTGTGTGTGTGTGTGTGAGTGCGTTAATGTGCGTGTGACAATTTGCATGTGTTTGTGAGCATATGTGTTTGCGTGTATCCGTGCGTGTGTGCGCCGCACTATGTGCATGTGCAAGACTGCACATACGAGCACATTTATGACCACGACCACAAGTAGGAAAATCTGGCGTCAAGTCATCGGCTCCTATTATAAACCACCAGCCTTGAAATGCGTAAGGAAGAGAGGCATTGTGGGATAGACGGAGGCCTGCGTGGCGGCGCTCCAAGCGCAAGAGGAGCAGTTTCTCACTCACACACACAGCACAGCGCTGCCTTCCCTTCCTCTGGTTTTTAATGAGCGAGTCTGCGCTCCCCTGGGACCCTGCTCCGGTACCAGGGAAGTTCTTTTCCTCTCCTTTCATTTTAACTTGGTGCTGGCTTCAGACCTGGCTTTCATTAGCTCTCCCTCTCCGTCTCCTCAGAGAACACCGCACGCTTTCTTGTTTTCTCTTCCATGTGTTTTTTTTTTTTAATTTTATTTAAGACAAGGGCCCAACCCCCTGCTTCACCTCTCATTCGCTGGATCTGCCATCCCTTCTCCTTTATTCTATTTGAGGATACCGCGGCTGTATTTCTGTCCTCTGTATTTTAGAGCCGGCTCAAAACCCATCTTTGAACTCGGCTTGGGTTTAGCGTCTCCTTCTAAGAAAGAATATCTCCATAAATAGAATAGAGAGCAATACATAGCGCATGCATATGAAAATTTGATTCCACTAATGCCTCAGTAAAGGGAGCATACTGACAGATGGTTAAATCCACTGAATATGGAGTACACTTAACTCCAGACTGCAAATAAGAAACATTCCTATAATTACACTTTTCCTGAATTGTCTTTCGCCCCTGTAAACCAATTCTCCTTTAAGTGCAAGGGGGGCGGGGGTTGAATCCCTACTGAATTCCGGTACAAATGAATCGAATTAATAAGAGCAAATATCTTCTAATTTCCAGACTTTACAGGGGACAAAAGCATCCCTGAACTAATACATAGAACAAACGCTAGAGTTCAACAATCAGGACCCTTTTGACATTTTTTTTTTTCTGCCGAAGAACATGCGAAGTCAAGTGGACTCTCTCTCTCTCTCTCTCTCTCTCTCCCTATTTCAATCTCTCTCCTTGTCTTTATCATCCACTCACTCCCTTCCCCTCTATCTCTCTTTCCACTCCTTGATTTTAGCTCTCCCTGTCCTCCTCTCGCACCCCCCCGTCTCCCCCCCGTCTCCCTGACAAAGTGGCTGTGATTTATGCAGAGCGTAATGACATTGGTGCCTTCCTCCTCCTCCTCCTCTTCCCTGGCATCTCTCCGTGACCCACCGGAGATGCGAGCCTTCGACCCGCCCCGCGGAGCCCGGAAGAAGCTTTCGCCGTGAGGAAACGGCCGCCCCCCTGATCGCCTCTAATATCCCGCCCGTGTGCGTAATGTCTGCCGGCACATTGGATTACAGAGCAGTTAAGGCAGTGGCTTGTAACCAGATTAAAGTGGAGTGGTAGGGAACGAGCGGGGCCGCCTCCGCGTCCTATAAATGACATTGTAATTCTCAGTACATGGGTTTTATTATAGCCGGTGACCATTTAGAAGGAGAGGGAAGCGGCTTTCACTACTTTACTGTGTCCAGTCAAGCGTCCGGGATGCTCGGGGTGAGAATGCTCGTGACAGAGATAGTGTGTGTGTGTGTGTGTGTATGTGTGTGTGTGCGTGTGTGTGTGTGTGTGCGCACGCGCGCATTGCTCCAACTGTTTGAGAAGTCCCTATTCTCACATTCTGCTCTCATGCCCAAGGCGAGACATAGAGCTCAAACAAGACCCTGGAGTAATGAGATAAACCTGCCTCTAACAAGGCCCTGTGTGAAGCCATTCGGTGGCTTACTTCTGATTCACCCACCCTGAGCAGTACCACCCAGACACAAGAGGCTTTTGTGTGGTTAAGGGGTGAGGTACCCTCGCTGACAGAGAGGCGAGAGGAGCTGTAATGAATCACTGACACTCTGCGTTTTATCTTGTGCCCTTTTTGTTCGTAATTTTCGAAAACAAAAATACCTCTTTGCTTCAAGTCGCGTAACAGATGGCTGTTAGGAACCTCTTCATCACAAAGCGGTGTGCGGTCAAAAAGCTGATTTTAACACCAAGGAAGGGCTGTCAGGAGTGTGAGATTTCAGCCACCGTTTCCGCAGTCATGGGACGACTGGCACTAATAATACACTACTCTGTACTGCAATCACACAGGGGAGGAGCAATGCACCCCAGAGGAGGGGCTTAGGCTGGACAAGGGTGTGTCCTACAGAAATGATCATCTTTTAGTCAATGCCCATCCACATTACCTTTAAGACCTACAAAATGCACCAGCATCTGAAAACAAGGAGATGGGGCATCTTTCACCTGAAGCCTAAATTCAGCTGACAGCACACAGAGTGTATCTCTAGTGAAGCTGAAATCCATGCTTAAATTTATAATTCATAATATCAGAAATAATCATAATCTTCTGGACTTCAGTGGAGTGAGATCATAACTGCTAGTCTGCCTCATGCATGTACACTTTATATTTACACATTCACCAATATGAGACAGCAATATCACCATAATGACTCATGATATTTTATAAATAAATCGGCATTCAAAAGTACATTGCAGCAGAATTATAATTATTTGGCTGTTAAAATGATAAGTGATAACTCCACCCCACACACATAGCTTATTATGAGTTACTGAAAACATGATAATTCATGGATCTTGATCTCAGTGCCTGTGATAACATAATACTATCATGATCGTTATCACTGTGACTGCTACGACTACTACTACAAACTAACACTGCCACTATAGCTTCTCCTCCTACTACTAATATCACTACCAAGTATGCTAAAAACAGCAGTACTACCAACTATAACAATCAAAACAGTTCAAATTAGTGTTTCGATTCATGAGTTTGTTTGTGTGGCATCTATAAAACATACCATATAATGCCCAACTATACTGCTTACATGTTTATAGAAAAGAATACCAATTTAAATGTCCCGCAACACACTTATGTTTCCATTATTATCTAATATTGCACAGTGAACATTCTGAAACCGAGCATTACAAAGAGCTACGGCAATTTGAATGTATTTTCATGTAATTTTTCATTGATTTTTGTGGCCTACTTTATGCATGCTGAATATATCTGAATGGATAAGTTGATACAGCAACACGTTCAGTAAAAATAGTTTGCTATTCTTTGCCAGCTTTTCATACTAAATTCCCACTGTTCGAAATCTGTGTAATCTTCCTTTATGCTGCAAATCAGTCTGACTCCAGGGGGTGGTTTTCCAAGCACAGAGAAGACAGCCCGCTGAATCAAACACGCGCAGAAAAAAAAGAAAAAAACGGGGTGAGTGAGACTGCACCTCAAAACGCTGTCACCCTCCCCCCCCCCCCCATCAAACATCAGACATGAAAGCGCATCAGTGCGTGCAGCACACAACTGCGTCTTGCGGGCCTCATTCTGGAGCGGCGAGAGAGGGAAAAGTCTCGATGCAGCTTGTCGTGACGAACACCAGCTAACTGACTTCACAAAAGAAACTCTGCACTGCACCAACAAAAAGCCAAATGCACTCCATTCAATTTCAGGTGCAGTTTAGACCATGGAGAAGCCAAGCCACGGTGGTGAGTAAGAGGGGTGGGAGGGGATTGGTGGGTGTTAATGCAAATTCCTTTTGATGTCTAGCTCGGTAGGGGGATGTAACATGCAAATAAAAAAAGATAGGGAAGTCAATAAATCAATCAGTCAATCAATCAATCAATCAATCAATCAAAGCCCCACAGAGTCCCAAAGCTGTGCTGCAAAGAGCAGGAAAAAAAGGAAGCTGACCCCCTGACCCCTGAGAAACCAACCTGATAGGCTGCCGCTCCGCTCTGAGCTGTTGTGAGAGCTGGTGGTGCTGAAATCTTGTGATTGGTTGTGTGGCATTCTATTAGACAATCCTTCGGCCAATCGGTAGTCAGGAATGAAAAGTAGTGCTGGGGGGGTTAAAGGGCAAAAATCACAGTGGCATAAGGTGATTGGCTCACAGCACAAGCAACGTGCGGGGCATGCAGTTAGAGCGTCAGGCAAGCTGCGGACAGACACCGCTCTCTCTTTCTCTCTCTCTCTCTCTCTTTCACAACACACAAATAGAGGCCCTTAGAGTGCAAACTGGCAGCGCTGGATAGAAAAACACAGGGCCTGGATGGGAATCAACAGCTCTTAATTTATGAGGAGTGGAACGTCAATTTAGAAATGTAATACATGCAGGATTTATATTTTTTTAATGTCCCATTTATTTATTTTTTATTTTATATGATTGTCCATTGTTCAAAATAATGTGATTGCAGATTGGAATTCAAAGGAATAGTATTAGACCTCCATGGTAAAAACTGTAATTATTTTACTTGAGCTTTTTGAGGATAAATATAAAAATAGGCACAAAGCCTTGTAATACTCATTACTCATAAACTGGCAAACTCACTACATTTTCAAATGGCTTTTAAGAAAACCTCATGCAATATCCAACATAATCAAATTAAATTATTTTTTAAAATATCTTGGTAAAACAGGAAAAGCAATTACTCTGAAACAGAGTGAGCCATTCCTTTTAATACAAGGCTCCACTAAAAAAAAAGTTTTAGCTTTATTTTCCTTGCCTTTCAGACAAGGTGTTCAGCTGACCTAAGTCAGCCTGAACTTGGCTGAATGCTTGGAACATCACACTTCCAAGTTAATCCTTCTTCCAAGCACAGCAGAAGTGGCGTCCCTTCAAAGCAGCAGTGCTAAAGACAAGTGTGGTCACGACGGACCTTACCGCGGGACGTGAAGACAAACACGCCCCCATTGACATGGTAGAGTAAATGAAGGGCTTTAATCTCAAATATGAATCCGTTCTACCACCCACACACACACACACACACGCACACACACATACACACATACACACACACACACATACACACACACACAGGCGCGCGCTGGGGGTAAGGGGTGAACAGGTGAAAGGTCATGGCAGGGAGGGCAAATTACAGGGTCATTCTGATGACGGCAATTGTCTATGGGTAAGACAAGCTGTGGGCTTGTGATGTGTTCAGGGTAACCGGTATTACAGACACGTAACACACACACATACAAACACAAACACACACACTCCTCACAGGGCCAGACAGGCCCCAGGGACTGTCCCTGTTGCCCCACCCTCCTCCTCCGCTCTCCCCCCTGCCTCACTTACTGTTGTTGCAGGAGTTTTTGTCGGGCAGAGAGTAGCCCAGGTTGGCCATCTCCTGCTTGGCCTGGATGGAGGCCTTCCACTGGGAGTCGGGCAGGTCCACGGCCAGCTCGTGGATGCTGCTGGAGTGCAGGATCTGGGTGGTGGCGTAGGGCGTGGCCTGGGACGCCTGGCTGGGGCTGTTGTAGCTGGCTTTGGTGGTGAAGTCGATGCTGCTGTAAATGGCCCCGTCGGACAGCATGGTGCCCGTCTTGTCACCCTGTCCTGAGGGCAGCACGTCTGATACAGAGAGAGAGAGAGAGACGGGGTGAGCTTCACGCGGTGCAGCGGAACGGGCGAGCAGACAATGGGAAGAGAGACAGAGACATAGAGTGAGAGAGCTTAGAATGAGGGAACATACGCTTAAGTGAACAGGAGTGCAAAGAGGCACACCGAGATACATTTTGTAACCTAATTAATAGTGATTGTCTTTGAAGAAAAAAAAAAAGTTACATTAGTGTGAGCTTCAACGGGAAAAGCCTTGTACTGATTAAGGGCAACGGGCTCAAATCCTGGTTGAAGTGGGCACAGCACTAACCAATGGTACTACAGCCCCAGTGAGGAGTCAGTTGTGCATTGGCAAGGCATCCCAACGCTTCTGTAATTGAAAAGAACACTGGATAATCATATTACCACCATACTATGGTGAAAGCAATGATTACGTAAGTTCAGAACCAGTGTCCAGCACCCTGTGATGCCTCTGGAGCTGGCTACCATGAGCCCCAGCTCCGGCCTGAACAGCCCAACGATGTTTCTCTGACTGGCTGAGCCCACTGAAGTCGGCTTACCGCTAAACTGCATGCCACATCCAGCACTCCGGCTCCAGAAACAAATGCACTTTATTCGGTTCAGTCCACTGGGCGCCAATCTTTGGTACCAACTCTCATTCTCCTCCTGTTCTCTCCCCCTATCTGCTCTCTCTTTCCTCTCTCCTCTCTTCCCCTTTCTCTTTCTCCCTCGCTCTACTTTTGTCTCCTTTCTCTCTCCTTTCCCCTCTCCTCCTCTTTCCCCCTCTCTTCCCTTCTCCCCTCCCCCTCTCATTCTCTCCTCCTCTCCCTCTCTCGCCCTCTCTCCCCTCCTCTCCTTCTCTCCCTCTCCCCTCCTCTCTCTCTCTCCTCCTCTCCCTCTCTCCCTCTCTCCCCTCCTCTCCCTCTCCCTCTCTCTCTCTCTCTCCCTCCCTCTCTATCTCTCCCCTCCTCTCCCTCTCTCCACCCATCTCCCCCCCCCCCCCCTCTCCCTCTCTCTCTCTCTCTCTCTCTCTCTCTCTCTCTCTCTCTCTCTCTCTCTCTCTCTCTCTCTCCCTCTCTCTCTCTCCCCCCTCCTCTCCTCTCCCTCTCTCCCTCTCTCTCTCGGATGCACAGATGAGGGATAATGCTCCCACTCTGCATGTGTGCGGGTGCTCAGGGTTTCTCCGCTCGGCTCGCCGGCCCAGTCAAGGGGAGATGATGTAGAGCCGCGGCGGAAGCAGACGCATCTGCACCAGCGGAGCCGCGCCTGTCCTTCACGACTCGCTGCCCGAGCCCATCCTTTCACACCCCCCCCACCACCTTCTCTCCCCCTCCCTCCCTTCTCTCTCCTCTCCTCCTCTCCGAAGCGGGGGACGCGACGCGGGACATGGGGCGGGGTGCATGCCAGCACCATCGCTCAGGCCATGGCCTTCACGGGATCAGCGTCCTGCCGGTGTGATGTATAAATGTATATCCACTTGCACCCATGCAATATGCATACAGGTATACATCTCATCCCAGGCGGCTAGGAGGCACTGTTTGTGATTAATGATTGGAGCTAGGTTGCAGCGTGGAACAATAGCGGGGGGGAAACAGCGCGTCTCCCGGCAACAGTACATTGGGGTGGTGTGTGGGGAGTGTGATAATGACGTCCGCTTTTTTCCTTACCTCCGCGGCCAAAGTTGCCCAGATCGTTGGGACCCCCGGAGCCGCTGTTGACGGGGAGGCTGGTGGCGGGCCAGGAGTCAGCCAGCCAGGGGTAGCCCGGGTCGCTGGCGTTCAGGAGACCGGGCCGACTGGGAGAGAGAGATGGAGAGGCGGTCACGTGGGTCAGCCGGTACTGTGATGTCATTCGCACACCCCGGGTTTGACAGCGGGTGGAGGGGGAGGGGGCGACAGGGGACAAGAAGAACCTCCCAAAAGAGACAGCGCACCCTCATGAAAAAATAATGATTCCCCGCTTCGTTTGGGATTTCAAAACTGTGTAAATGTGTCTTTTTTAGGCAGCGACAGTAATTTGACTGGATTGAGGAGCAATGAATAAAAAAACGTGATAGGAGTCAGTGGGGACTCCTGTACAGAGACGTGGAATCAAACGTGTGTTTGCATACTGTATGTGACTCTGTGTGTGTGTGTATGTGTGTACCTGTGTGAGAGCTTCAGTCACTAATGAGACATGTTTTTGGGTTTTACATTCATGACAGGGGCAACGCATGCGCCTCTCCCTCGGGTCTGAATTCGTTAAAGCTGGAAAGCCTCCTTCTTCTGTCTCTCTCTCTCTCACTTTCTCACTCACATCTGAATTCAAATGTGTTTTATTGGCATGAACAGCATTCAGAGTTACTGCCAGAGCAGTTTACATGCGGTGAACAGTATATCATTCCAGCCTCTGAGAATAATAAAAACGTCCAAACATAAAATAGAAGACATAATAAACAGTTATTATTAATGGGTATACGACACACAATACACTCATTAATTACATTACATTCAAAATGAAAGTAATTAATAATGTGACTTCATATGCTCACAATTTATGTAAGCAGTAGTGTTTTAGCAACGTCATATGTAATTTGTAGGTACACTTGAAATGAATACATAAATTGATCTGGAATTAATACGTATTTCTCACACACACACACACACATAAATGCTGACGCCCTATAACCTTTGTGAACTTGCACTGCACAATGTGCCTTCCCAACCCCATGTCCACAGGCCATATGGTCTCTCCAATTCCATCCCCTCCAAAACCCCCCAAATTGTCTCAATGGTTCGATCCTTCCATGTGCAGTACCCCCCCCCCCCCCCAGGACCCTGCTCTGCCTCCCTTTCGCTCCTGTCACTTGTGGGGTGCGGGTGGGAGGACGGTGCAGTTTAACAGGTGTTGCGCATCTGTCCCTGGGGTGCGGGGGCCATAAAAGCCGCCATTAAGACTTTAACCTGTCATGGGTGACTGCTGGGGGACCATTAGGGCCACTTTACTGTACAATCACGTCTGTACCTCGTTACCACCGGCAACACAGATGGGGACGGAGGGGCGATGCGCCAATGTGACTCTGCTTGGCTACAGCTTTGTTTACGGGGACTGTTATATTTATTCTTTTGCATCAGACTTCATCCTCTAAAGACTGTAGAGGTATTCAGTTAAAAATACTGTATTATTGTGATTTTGCAGTAATTATAGGGGAACAGAACATAACATCTACATGCAATAAACTGAGACATTTTGAGAATAAATACAGGGAGACAGAGAGGAGAGAGGTGTGTGTTGTGTTGTTGCTGCTCACCATCACCGAAAACCTTGCTTTCTCGCTGCACCAGCTGAGGGCAAGGGGCAGACTAATGAACTGTCCCCGGTCCCGCCATCTGAGGGATGCGTACGCGCCCACCGCTTCGCCCAACAGTGTCAAAACCCATGCGAGATAAGCTGCTTTACCCGAGCCCTGCGCTCGCAGCTCCGGGCTTCCGTCTCCCACAGAGAGCCGGCGGTGCTCACCCGAGGGATTATGGGATTGAGGAGCCCGAGGCTATGCCCAGGTAATGGGCATGCTGCAGTCGGTCTCCCTCTCTAACCCACAGGTTCTAATGAGAAGAGCTGTTAGAGCTGCAATCCCAATGAACTGAGAAGCGGGAGGCCCGACAAGCTAAGAGCCCCCGACATGGCTCCTGAATGCCAAAACAGCCCCTTGGGGGAAAAGAGTCATTCAAATTGATGGCTGTGTATCAGACACATGCACTTTTTATGGGGTAATACATCTCTCCACCCCCCCACCCTCTCTCTTTTTTTTTTTTTTCTATCTGCCACACTCTCCTTTTCCCGCTCTTCTCCCTCCACCCATCTCTCCATGACACTGTTTATTTCTCTCTTTCTTCCTCCCACTCTCTCTTTCATCCTTCCCGTCTTCTCCTCTCTCTCTCTCTCTCTCTCTCTCTCTCTCTCTCTCACCCTCCCTCTCTCTGTTGCTCAGAATTTGTCAGCCCGGCACTGTCTGGCGGCTGACAGAGAGAGAAAGACTCTGAACCTCACTGTCTAACAGCCACACCGACCGGAACCCCCCTTCTCCAAGTCAGACTCTGCATCCCCGCCCCCTCCCCAACGCCCCCCCCCCACCCCACCAACAGGACCATTTGTAAGTGGGTGATGATGGTGGTGACAGTGGAAATGGCCTCCTCGTCCTTGCGTTTATCATTGAGTGAGTGGCCCTCGGAAAGGATAATTAGAGTCAGAAATATTGTTATTGGGCGTATTTATTAAATGGGTGTCACGACTCCCAGAGCAGCGAGGGAGGCATACATTACAGAAACTTGACACTGAAACTTCTTTTAATTCCAGGCAAGACAGACAGAGACGTTAGAGTCTGGCCGGATATCGTCCCGATTCTGCCTCGTTCTGTGTGCGTGTGTGTTTATGCACCTACTGTCCTACGTATTCAAATTTTGATATCGACCGCTGTAAGAAATCATTTGAAATACAGCCTGCGACGCTTGCAGTGAGAGAAACAATAAATGAACCAACCGAGTGACATTAATCCAAAAAACAAGTTCATAAATCAGGTGGGTTTACGGCCCCCACGCATCTCCAGAAGAACCCAGCCCACACTAAAAGCCTGCACATTAAACGGCGCTTAAAGCATGTCTCTACATGAATTTACATTTTAAATTTAGATTCATAGAGGCCTTCTGTCACATCACTCCCAGATCCTGGGGGTTGGGGGGGTAGAGGCAAATAAATCTCCACAGTGACAGTAAGAGCAAAATTCATTGGCTGATTCGGCAAACCTACCATCTCTCATTAGGGCGTAATCTGCTTTTGCTAAAATATTGATCAGCAGAAAGATAGGAAATTATTACTGACTCCTAATTATAATTTCCATATTGGCAAAGGGAGAAGGTATGAGAACGCACTTCCCTTTATTGGCTTTTATCAATTTCAATTCAGCAGCCAAAGTCAGGGATCTAGGCCTACCAATCTGCGGCCTATTCATCTTCCATGAATCATTTATTCTGTGATCGATTAAGTGTAATTGTTCAGTCAGAGCAATTTGGCACCAGCCAATGAGAAGCTGGGAACGACCGCGGCTTCATTTGCTATTGTCTAATTAATGCAATAAACATCCCCCACGTAACAAATGAACACGTTTTCCCTCGGATACACGGCTGCTAATCTCGCTCTCCAGGCAGATGGGGATGCAGAAGCATCTGGGCCTTCATGCCTCCAAACTCTGCAAACGGGTCGGGTCGTTAGACCAGGGAAGCGGAGGCTTTCGGCTGACGGCTCTGTGCCGGAGGCAGCGCGCGGACACGACAGGGGTTCCCAATGACTCATGATATGACCCCCCCCCCCCCCCAGATAAGATATGGTCTCAGCACCAACAACAACATCATTCAAATCCCATTCACTGAAAAGGGTATCAGGATTACACAGGTGGAAAGCTGAGCAGAGACACGGCAGCACTGTGGATGGGGAAAAGGAATGAGGAGCGGCACAGATAATTATGGGGGTTGCTCTCTGGAACCGCACAGAGGGATGGAACATACGCAAGCACACGAGCAAGCACACGCAGGCATACGCACTTACACGCTAACAGATGCATGCTGTCTTAAATATCCTTCCTCTATTTATTTTTGATTATGTAACGCATTCTAAATAAAGTACGACTGCAGTGCTGACCGGCACACAGCAACATGCTTGTGTGTGTGCGTGTCTGTTTGTGTGTGTTTGTTTGCATGGGGATGTGCTTGTGTGTGTGTGTGTGTGTGTGTGTGTATGTCTGTGTGAATGTTTGTGGTCAAGTGTATGTGTTTGTGTGTGTATCTGCGTGTGCATATGTGTGTGTCTGTGCCTCTGTGTGTGTGTGTGTATGTGTGTGCGTGTGAGTGTGACAGGGTCAGGCTTCCTTGCGAATCTGAGAGTGAAGTGTTTCAGATCTTGCCGGGATTTGCCTGTTCAGGTGTGATAAAGAGGAAGGAAGTGAGAGAGGCCCGCGCCGTCTCAGGGGGGACTCTCCCGAATACCCTTATTGAGTCTGTAACTGGTGTCATTCAAATGAGCCCCCTCTCTCTCCCCGCTAACGTCGCAGACAGAGGGGTGCAGGGGGTACCTCCACACCACTCCCCTGGGTAATTATTTTTACATCATTACACATGCTTGTATTCCAGCCGCCCGCGTGTGGTGACAGGCAAATTCATCACTCCGGGGGGCTCCCGGGCCCTGCGCGGTGGCCGGGGAAGACAAATGATAAAATAAAGCCCTTCTCCGCTTAAATTGTTTCTGCTAATTCTCTCGCAGAGATTTATGAGTTCATCTGTCAAGGGCCTCGACGTATATGTGTTTTGGATGTGTGTTTGCCTGCATGTCTGTATGCCAGGTGCACGCAGAGCTATCTGATATGCATCTGTCACTAGGCTGTCATGCTGTACGTTCGACCAACATGCAGGACAAAGGTATTACATTATAAGGAAAAGAATTTTTAATGAATAAAAATTAGGCAGGTTCAACTATTGTGTGAGGATTGTTTTGCAGATGCAAA
Source organism: Megalops cyprinoides (assembly GCF_013368585.1). Lineage (NCBI taxonomy): Eukaryota > Metazoa > Chordata > Actinopteri > Elopiformes > Megalopidae > Megalops > Megalops cyprinoides. The sequence goes on along the minus strand of NC_050591.1, from coordinate 31,577,260 downwards.
TATATAATGTGGAAAGTAAGCTATACTGTATAAGCTACACTGTATGTACTGTACAAAACTATACTGTATGATTATGTTTAGTGGAAAAATTATTACTAATAAATATAACTCAGGAATCTGGCTGGTTTGGGTGAACAGTGTTTAAATTAAATTTCATTTAAATTAAACTTCAGTCTGCGGCACTGATAATCTTATGCAGCTGAGTGATTCTAGAAACTCCTCTGGCTGTGTCTGTTCAGTGGGTTTCTGCCATTACCCAGAAGGCCGAGCGGCAGAGACGGAGATCTCACCTCCCGTTGCTCATCAGGCCTCCGTCCACGCGTTGGAACGTCACTGGGGTTTGCCGGGGACCGCAGCGATGACATCACCCACAGGGAGGAGAGAAGAGAAGAAAAAACGGACAGCTTGAGTTTCACGCACAATGTTCCCAGCAAATCACCGGGGGCTGACCTCAAAAAAATGATTCTGATGGAATTACAGTTACATTCCCCCGCCGTCATTGCTTACAATACCGTCTAATGATCCAATTTACCGGCCGGGGGGTGGTGGGGGGGCACAGGAGGACTTTGCCAGCGTTCGTTTGCAGGTGAGCAGAACGATCACTCCATTAAGAGGAGCAAATGTCACACTGTGCCTAGCCATTTAAATAATTACACAATGATTAGAGCTGCATCGCATTGCATCAGCTGACACTGAAGCGCTTCTCTCTTTACGGGAAATTCGGCTGTAAACAGGGGTGTGAATCATCACCAAACCTCCCCGATTTCAGGAGGAGGTCAAAGCCAGGTGTGTCGCGGCAAGCACCGGGATCAGACGCGCAAATCGCGGACTTTAAAAGGAAGACCCAGAGCTTTATGTATTGAAAGACAGTAATCCTCCGTGTGACCTGACCCGTCCTGCTGATTCGCGGATAAAAGGAGCCGAACTGGTTGGCGGTGAATCCGAGCTCTATATTCTCTGCAGAAGTGAAAGATGGGCTAGAAAGAGTGCCTGTTTCATCCCTGTTCGACATGGATGATGACAAGAGCACATGTGGACCATCACATGTAAAAAAAAAACCCACGAGATCAGAGGAGCAGGAAGAAAAAAAAAAAGACGTGATAGTTTTGGAAATCACCCCATAGAGATAAAAACAGGAGAAAAACATGGCTGGGTTCAGAGGGATCTGAGCGCAATTTGGCACATTTGTTCCACAGATGGAGATTAAAAGGGGTGGGGGGGGTGGGGGGGGGCCTCCACATTCCTGCATTTCCCTCTGCCTCTACAGACAGTCATGCCGAGGCACGAACAGAACAAAATCACTGGGAAAAAAGACAGATAAAAGAAGGAATGATAGGAAGAGAGGAGAGACGGAGGAGAGACTGAAGAACACAGAGATTTGGGAGAGGTGAGTGCAGTCATTCGGATATGGGGGTTTGGGTGTGGTGGTGTAAGGAGGATCAGTCTCACACTCCAGGTGGATTCTGCCCTTGAATCTTCACCCAGTACTATCTGCCCCGCCCGCCATCCCGTGATCGGTGAAGGCAGAATCTACACCCAGCC
>NC_050591.1:31538218-31570718 GCF_013368585.1 Megalops cyprinoides | reverse complement strand
AAAGAACCCGAAACTCAGGAGGCCGACCCCAGTGCAGACCCCATTTGTAAGAGTAGGCTGATGGTGTCTGATTTTTTAATGGTTTCTGTAGCCTGTTAAATGTCAACACATTTAAACACTGGAAATCCAGTCCGAGTGTAAACAGACAAATACCTTCAAGCCATGAAAACCTACATCTGACTTCTCACACTCGCCCGAAATAAAATACTTCAGTGAAGGAGAGCGTTAATCAACCCAATATATATTCTGTGTGTCAATTTCGCTTCAGAGAGATGAAATTGACAGAGAGTCGGGCAGAGTTTGATTTTATGGTGCAACTATTGCACTGTGAAATTAGATTTGGAGTCTCCTTCTCCAGCCAGAGCCTAAAATCTCATAATTAAGCCCCGGGTGAGCCACCATGTTTGCTTTTTTTTTTTTTGAAGTTCTGATTTACTTTCTGCCCAGTCAAAAAAAAAAAGGAAGCGAGAGACAAACTGTAGCCAGGGGGTCAGGGCCTCTCTGCAATTGATCCAGCTTTTAAAACAGGCTCAGGTTTTAAAACACGGCCTGTTCTCTACCATGAAATACATCAAGAGTGGGTTTGGCTGTGGAGCAAACACAAAAGTAACAATGTCTGACTTGTTAATGTGTGCTGTGAGGATATCAAGGCGGATTATAGTTATGACACTGGGGAAATAAAAGCTTGTTATATCCCGGATCAGCTGGGGGGCAGACAAGGTAGAACCTGATGCTCTGTGTAATCCACAAAACAGATGAAGCAAGGCAAACATTTGGGCCTCTTCAAAGAAATACGGTTAAGTCAATACTAGTGCCTTATTTCTGCAAGCAAAAGCTGACCCTGCATATCAGTCAACCCCAACCAACCCTCTTCCCGCCCATTCCAGGCCCACCGCCCCCCCCCCCCCAAACAAAAAAAGGGGCTTTTTTATTTCCTTCCTGGTTTAATTTAAATAATCACATAGGTATATTTTTTGGATGTGTTAAACCAGTGTATGTAACAAGTCCACTATAACAAAGGGGCTTCGTTCAAATATCTTTTTCTGAGTCTGACAAAGTTTCCAGGAACATTAAGGGGACATTATATGCTAACTTCAGTACCTAGTGGTTGTGATTTTACTTTTTTATTGTGGCAGTAGTTGGCACATTACCACTGAAATGTGCTTTTATGATTGAATTTTGACCGCAGACATCAGGGAAATTAGTTAGCTAATATAGCGGAATGTTTCTGTACAGCAAAAGGTTTAAAGAAGCACATTTCTCTTTGATACAAATCTATAAAAACACAGAGGTATGTTTGGTTGAGCTACTGTGCCTATGTGGCATAATTTCAGTTGTGACTGAATCTTTTTAACAGGTTATCGACGTGTAATGCTAGATTGCTTTTACGGCCTTTCAAATACCGATTTCTTAATAGCAAAGTATTAGGTAGCTAATGTTTGCATTCTCATTCCATGGACCTGCAGTTTCAAAAACCTATTACTATAATAGTATTTGATTTCATACAGCTCAGTATGATTATGTTGTATATTAAATAAAGTTACTAAATTGATTATTCTGTTTCTAACGGTCTCTTATCTGGAGAGGCCGATTTTCCCCACGCGAGAATCTAATTAAACCTACCTTTTCCTAGGCACGCAGAATCAATATCCATTTGAATTCTCCACGCTCCTCTGACTCTCGTTCTTCCCCCTCCTGCCGAGCCCCGCCCCCTCTCCCCTCGGCCCCCCCCGGTCTGCCCCCCCCCCCCCCCCGCTCTTACCTATGACGATGGGCTGAGGCTCACTCTTGACTCCCACCCCAGCGCTGGTGCTGGCCGCCACCTCCACACGGTAGAGCACCCCCGCCTGCAGGCCCCCCACCACCACCGAGCGGATCGCCGCGTCCACCGTCTTGTTCACATGGAAGCGGGTCTCGTTTCCCAGACACCAGATCTAACAGAGTGGGTGGGGGGGAGGTGAAGAGGGTGGAGAGAGGAGATATGGAAACAGAGAGAGGGAGTGAGAGAGGGAGCACACAGAGAAGGAGAGAGGGAGCAAAATGGGCAGGAACAGACAAGAGGGATGGGAAAGAGAAAGCACAAGTAGCAGAGAAAGGGAAAGGCAGAGGGAAAAGAAAGCGAGAAGTAGGGGGTGATTACGTTACATTACATTACACTGCATTCATTTAGCAAACGCTCTTATCCAGAGCACAAAGGAACAGGAAGTGTTGAATGGAGGTGTATCCATTCAAGCTGAATGAGCAACAGCGTCAGACCAGGCTAACAACAGTCCCAGACCAGTGAGGGAGATGCAGACACAAAGTCCGCAAAGGCAAGGAGGTATGAGAGAGAAAGTGTTGTATATGCTCCAACTCTCAAAGTGACGCATACTTCAAACACTGCGTAAGCAGGTCCACTCCCAAGGAGCCCACCTTGTACTCCTGGATGATGCCGTTCTGGTGGTCAGCGGGTGGGGGGTCCCAGGAGATGCTGATGGAGGTGCTGTTCTGGTTCCCCACCGTCAGGACCGTAACCTGCTGCGGGGGAGCACTGGGGGCTAACGAAAAGACAGGGAGAGAGACGAGCGGAAAATCAGCACGTGGCCTTAGAGTCGCCCATTTAAACGCTGAGCGGAGTCCACTGTTTCTGCACTTACACACACACAGAGTGTAAAAAGCATCATTATTCAGAGGCGGTGAGGGCGTAGCACTGCTTAGCGCTTCAGACACATAGCTGCAGGTAGAGAAGTTAATTAGATGGGGATTTACATTAGAAAAGGGCAAGACTGACACTGATAGGGTGAAGGCTGGATAATGATTTAATATCTTTTGCATCAATCGGGGGAGGGATTGAGAGGGACTCTACACTGGCATGCTGGCTTGGGAGGATGGCTGGGTGCGAGTACTGTGCTGATAGCATCACATTCATTCAGACTGGGCTGGAAAAGGTGACAGAATGAATAAAAAAGGGGGGGGGGGGGTGGGGGGGTAAAGGGGTTAGGGACATGGAAACAGTGTCCTGATGGAACCCGCGCTCCGCAGCCAGGCAGTGTGGAAAATCCGCTTTAAAAAAAAAAACGCTTTTCATTTCTGCGGCGACTGACTGGAGAGCCACACGCTGGCGGAGCACTGACAGCTCAATTAATCCAATCCCCACCCCAAATAAAAAAAAAAAAAACAAAAAAAAAAAGATGCATCTATTGCTCTAAATCTCAGCTTTAGCTTATCTCTTATAGGGTACAGTCTTCCAGACCCCCGTCACCTCCCAAAAGACCGGGCCTACAGAAGACAAATGGCCACCAATGAAAAACAGGACGAGAGAGGTTTATTTTCTGCCACGTTCTGTGTGAGCCTTCCGACACCCTCAGTCACCGCGGCGAGGCCCTGGATGAGGGGGCCACCGAGCCTAGCAGGGTATGCTGTGTAATTCGGGTTTAATTGTGCCACAGCAATCACACACAGACAATGTCATTCAATGTTAATGACGTGACTGATTTAGCAATTTGTTATGCATATTAGAGCTAAGCAAAAACATTTTTCATGTACAGCCATGAAGACGAAGCTAATGAAGCCGTCAGCTGTGTGACGTCTGGCTGGCGGGAATGACCCCTCCTCTGGTTTGTCTCACTCGTTTCAACTGTTGTTGTCCGACGATCAACACTCCAATCTTCCATCCTGACAGAGACCTGGCTGTAGGCCTCTGGGTACCACATGGAGGTCAAAGGTGAGAGGCTCTGTGGGAACTAAGCCACTGCTACACCTGCTGTTACCATTCATAGTTCCCCCTGTAAACGGGTGAAGTGTGTTTAGCATAACTGATGGGACATCCCTGTTGTAAATGAGGTAATAGCTCAACCGGTTTCATAGTGCTGGAATGCATTCAAGTGCATGTATCATCCACTTGGCCCAAAGAGTAAGAGACAAGAGAAGACAAAGAGAGAGAGAGGGAGAGAGTGGGAGAGAAAGAGATGGAGAGGAAAAGACGGAGGGAGAGACAGAGAGAGCGACAGAGAGAGAGACAGAGAGCGATAGAAAGAGAGAGAGAGAGAGAGAGAGAGAGAGAGCGATAGTCCCAAAAGAGGGAGATGACGAAGGATGGAGCCTGCTCGCAGCTCCCTCCTGGATCGCCGTTCCGAAGGCTGTAATTGTGTTAATGGACAACAGGAATTTTAATCACTTCGCACACTCTAATCCTCAATAAATCTCCTGCTCCCTGCATCCCTCGTTCCCTAGAGGGGGCAGCACTGCTGACACCAGCCGTTCGTCTTCTACAGGCAGAGAGCGCCTGAGTCCTCCATCCCCTGCTGGGAGAGACTCAACGCCGAGGACTGAACACGGCCAGCAGAACTCAACATCAACAAGCACAAACACAAACTGCACGCCAGTACAGACATGTCCTAAAGGATAACCTCCTGTCCTGTTGGATATTACTGTAGCACGAAGACACCGATGGCCATGAAACTGCTTTCGTTGTTGTTTTGTCTCGTTCTCGTCCTTCTTTGCTCCCTTTTTCTGTGGCCTAACATTAGTACTGTAAGCAAAGGCCTGAAAGTTTAGCTATTTAAGATATTGGTAAAGATTAATACGCACACTGTAAAAAAAATTCAACATACTCACACAGCAGCTACATGTTCTTCCCACCAAAAAGAGGGGATTGCAGAGAAGTGGTTGTGTGTGTATGTGTTCGCACGTGTGATTGAGAACATTCAAGTGTGTATGTGTGTGAGTGTGTTTGGGTGGGTGTGGTGTGAGTGAGTGAGTGAGTGAGTGTGTGTGTGTGTGTGTGTGTGTGTGTGTGTGTGTGTGTGTGTGTGTGTGTGTGTGTGTGTGTGTGTGTGCGTATGTGAGTGTGCAAATACACTTTTTTGCCTGAAGGACCTGGCCCATGCCAAACACAGCCAGAGAGAGACAAAGAGAGATGGAGAGAGACAGAGAGGGATAGAGAGTGAGAAAGACGGAGAGACAGAGAGAGAGATAGAGAGAGCGGGTCGTTCTAGTTGTGTCTGAGCGAGCGAGGCCCTGGGAATGCAGATACTGTATGACCGAGTATGAGCGGAGCGTTTTTATCTGTCCCTGTAATTGCCGGGACATGAGCACAGCGGTGCGGGGGGGGGGGGGGGGGGGGGGGAGTGACGGCGGCGGAGACGGGACCGTAGAGCCGTGCAGACAGAGGTGGCGCTGGTCACAGGAGATAGGCCGCTCCACCGAGACGCGCAGAAATAAATGGGCCTGTCACCTCCTCAGGATTTTAACTCTCCCTCCCCCCGCGCCGGGCCGGGCCGAGGCTACCCCACAGGGGAGCCATTTTAAAAAGCTACACTCACATTATATATACGTCGTGTATGTATAAGGGATACATATATTTGCAGTGCCCTGGCAGCTCTGCCCTGTGAGAGGCATGGCAGTCTGCAGGCTGCACTGCCTAAACCCTGTCACTGCTGGCTCCTATCGTCACTGGACAAATGGGAGCAGCCAACAATCGGCCAGTGGAGCCAATCCAAGTTCCATCAAACGCTGGGAGCGGAGAACTCCCCGAGCCAGCTGGGAGGACCAAGGCCTGTGAGTGCGTGACAGTGTGGCGCTTGCTTCTCGGGGTTTGTTGTAAGACCGCAGAGCAACAGCTTGGCCTTACGGTGGGGGGTTGGGGGGGTTGGTGGCAGTTCAGTGGCTGCCACACGGACCGGCCCCTGGGCGCTCAATTCCATTCCACGTGACTGAGGGGTGATGGACAGGGTAACTGCGTCCTCAGAAACGGCCCCGGCAATCAACAAACAGGTGGAGAAAAGGTCAGCGTGTTTTTTGGGGCTCGGTATGGTCGCACAAAGGCATAATATCCTTATGGTGCCAAAGGAAGGGACACGATTGAATGAAAACTGTCAAATTGAAAAAGTGACAGGCTGGGGTTTTGCTTATCTCAGGCATCACACAGAGGGAAGTAAATGTGAAAAATAAGCTCAAAAACAATGTATCTGCTGACTGCTCCATTACCGCAAAATCACACAGTGGTACAGCTGTTATTACAGGATTTCTTAGCTGATGCCCTCATCCAGGGTGACTATGATAACAGATATCATCCTGAGCTATTTGTCTTAAATGCCTTACTCAAGGATATACAATGGGAAGCGAAGAAGCAGTTACAAGCCCTGCTTATTACCACCCCACCACACTGCTGCCCCTAGGGTTAAAAGGAGGGCCATACTTCCACAACACGTGACATGTGACCGCGCCTCTTTGCCTCCTGTGGGCAATGACCTCCTCATGGAGCATTTTTGACTTTACCTTCCTCCGTGGTGCGAGCGGTCCTGGACTCGCTGTCCATGCCCTGGAACTCGTTGAAGTAGGGGCGGACCTTGATCTCGTAGACGACGCCCTTCTTCAGGCCGGAGAGCACGACGCTGCGCTCGGAGGGCACCTTCACGTCCTGGCTCTGCCACGGCCCCGGCGAGGACAGCCCTGACGTCTGCCTGTACAGCACCCGGTAGCCCTGGATGAACTGGGACTGGCGGTCCACCTGCACCGGCACAGGACAGAACGAGAGCCCTCAGTGAGGAGGGGGAACTGCAGAGAGGTCATAGTGTACAATGAATTCCATAACCGGGTTTGCAATAATACACGAAAAACAACACTGGTGATTATAATGAATTAAAAATCAGGCAAGTCTCAAAACTTGAAGCTACTACACTAGAAGCTGCTTGTGGGTACCTATGCAAGAATGTAAATTATTGTTTATCGGCATGGGAACTAGCTAGTTATGCCTTTTTTCTTATAATGGGGGCTGACTTCAAGTGTGCTGCGATTATTTGTATTATGGTTTTTACCCACAGGGGGAGAGGGGACAGGAACTAACTATTGTTAAGAGGAGCTAAAACAGTTGATTGTATAGTGTAGTGGATGGGGGGCACAAATGACGAGGAAAACGATTAAAAGAAGAACAAGAAGAATCTCGAGGAGAAAAGGAGCACTTAGCTACGCCTCACACTGACGCAGTGGCATGATGCAGAAACCCAAACTGCACAATGGAAGGAAATTAAGGTGCACAGAACACTGGTAACAACTAGAGCGAATCCATCAGCACGCCAGTTTTGGTCTTGATGGGCCCCAGCTTACTCGAATCCATTGCAGATCCTGGCTGGTTACCTCATGCATTTCTAACTCAGCGAAGAAGGGATTTCCAGAGCGGGCGTGAAATTTCACTTTAACTAACTTCCACCCCCTGCCCTCTGGGTCTGCGCACGGAACAGAGGCCCGATACAGCCTCTGCGGTCCACCTTATTAATCCCCTTGTTAAATTTCAAATGCCTCAGTCAAATCCCCTCCGCCCGTTTTTTTACTGAGGCAGCAGAAAGTAAGTGTGTCATTTCTCTTCAGCCCATCAGTCTGGGGCTGACTGACACTGCAGGAGAAACAGCAGAGGATGGGGAGGGAAGGGTGGTGGATGGACCAGAACTGAGGAGTAATGGGGGGGGGACCAATTCCCCAGATAGGGCCAGACCCCCTGACTGAGATGTGGATGATTGGCAGAAACATCTGTGCACATTCGCATAAATAAGGGGGGGGGGGGGGGGTTGGTTACACAAGGTAGAAGAAGAAGAGATAGCAAAAAAGGCAGGGGAAATGAAACGAGGAATAAAGGAGAAGGAGAGGAGAGGCGAGGCAAGCCCATAAAACGCTCCCGTTCAACAGATGTGCGTGTTTTTTTCCCCCGGATAGCATCGCTCCGCTTTAGAGGCTGTTACTGCTTTAATGGCTCCTTTATCATCGCGACTGACACACTTAGCTCAATTAGCATCCGCGAGGAGCAGCGTGACATTACCGCCACAATCCACCTCTCCGCGCGGGGATCGTCCAATAAAAATGCTTTCAGAAACACGGCTGTAAAAAAGGCATACATATGCATGCGTCGCGAATTACAACTTGAAAACTCCCGGCAACGTCCCTCAAGACGCGGGAAAGCCACCAGGCACCTGATGTAAAGCTGTGTAACCCTGGAGACTGCAGGGGGCAGGGGCGCGCACAGGGCGATAAACACAAGCCTGTCCCACACCGAGGACCAAGATCAGCGCCGTGCACCCAACTCTCAAAGAAAAAAAAAAAAACAAAAACGTAGCCCCCATTTACTCGGAGGAGGGGGGAAAAAGTTGAATTTATGCAGAGGAGGAAGGGAATAACTCACGGTAATGGCTTATTAACAGTGGGAGAAGTGAGAGGGGGCTTTTAAGGAGGATATTAAGCAGCTGTTTTTCGTCAGGCAGAGTCGGAGTAAATCAGCCCGATGGTTTCTCTGGTTCATGTTTAACTTTCATTAATTGAATGATTCGGGAATATAAAAGCTTTATGGATACCACCCCCCCCCCCCCCCCCCCCCCCTACTGTTTACCGAAACAGAGGTGATTGATTATGTGGCCACACTGCTGCTAATAAAAAGAGATGGCAGAAATGTGCTTTCATGGAATCTTTCTCTTTCTGCGATGGAAACGCTCCTAAGGGTTCAGCATGGATGTTTACTCCCGAGTTGCTGAGGCACCTTGGTTATGAAATATGGTAGGTCATCAGAATGGATATCTGTGGTCATTGAGATTTTTGCATTCCCAAGGGCACAATATGAACATCAGTGCTTAAAAATGTTGCAGCAGATCATCAGAGTAGAGGCAATAGTGATCCAGTGATCTCCAACAGGCCTTCAAACCATTACTGGGAAAAAATATAGTCAGAAGTGAGTAGATGAGTGCATGTTAAAAATTAACATTCGGGGGTAGAGGGGTGAGCAGCAGGGTTGGAGTGGTAAGGTTTTCCTGTGTAATCTTCAATGACAAAAAGAGTTACTATGGCAATATGCTCCAATAAAGGCTTCGCTGTTCGTGCCAAAGCTGTCCAGCTTCGGTTTCTAAATGAATAAAACAGTGCAATCCTGGCACCTGCCTCTCCGTATGGTGAGCCAGACAGACTGTTGTTTGGGGGTGAGGTGTGTGTTTTGGGGAGGGGGGGGGGGGGGGGCGGGACGGGGTGGGGTGGGGGGGGGGGGGGGGCTTCAGCATGATTAAGCAATGCTCTCAAGATGGTGGACGGGAAACACTGCCAAAAAATGACCGAAAAAAAAAAATTGGCTAGGATATGAGGACTGAGGGAGAATGCCTAACACATGAAACGCACAATCAATTACAATTTATTTGTTTGCATGTGAAACATTTGTCTTAATTTCAGCTTTGCCCAAAAAAAAATGATCTTAGATTAATGAGCCACCAGATGTCCCCGAATTCTCTTTGAATGTTTGCTGCAGCTGGTGGAGGGGAGAAGCTTTCATGCAGAGTTGGTTTCTTTTCAGCTGTTTGATGTTCCTTTGTTGAGTGTCAGCAGTTACTACTTATCTAAGCAGTACAGACTTAATGTTAAGTTGACTGACATTTTTTCCGAGGACAAAAAAACATAAAAATGAGCCCTGAGGAACACCTAGCTGACTTCAAAGACACAGCATCCCTTCAATATTGGCTCTGTTTGTTTATATCCTCAAGGTGGATGAATCAAAGGCAACTCTAGGTATCCCATAAGCTGGTCTGAGGCTCTGTAATCAATGCTTAAAGTACTGCTTTTGTGCCTTTCCTTCTTTCCCATGGTGCACCAGTTGTGTCTTAATGAAAGACCAGCAGAATGCCGATTAGAACTGAGCACCCAGGCCAGTAGTTGAGTCAGTAGTAACCAGGAAGGGCCACTTTTTACTTTAAATTCTGTCCCGTGTTGCTGTTCACAATGTTCGACCACAATAGTCCTCGAAGTCAAAGATTTAATTTACTAACAATTCCAATGTCTTGGCTAAAGTATGTGCAGTCTCAGTTTTCTGTCACGCTTTCTGCCAGCAGCCGGATTGACCAATCACTGTGCAACTTACCGTCCACGTGACCTGGATGGTGGTGGGACTGAGGACCGCAGGGTTGTGTAGGCGCACTATGACCTCGCCCAGCTCCTTCTGCACATGTCTGTGGTCCACACCTTGGGCCGGGGGGCTAATATCTGAAGAGAGGGAGGGAGTAAGAGAGAGAGAGAGACACAGAGGAAGAGAGAGAAGGGGAGGGAGACAGAGATGGAGAGAGAAGTTCATATACTTTTTTCTTTTGTTCCCAAGGCTGACAACAGAATTTTTTTTTCCTGAAATTGTGAGCGGAGGGCGGAGAGAAAGGTGGGTTTGTCTTAAATATTTCTGCATGAGAGAGAGAGAGCGAGAGGAGAACAGCAGGAGACAAGAACTCTTCAGCACAGTCACACTTCACATAATGGCAAACAATTCCATGAGCAAAGTCCCTGTAAAATCCAAATGAATGCAATGAGAAAATGCAGGGACCACTCGGGCTCTGGTGAGATACTATTCGTTTGAAATGAGGAAAAAAATCTCTTTTAAATGATATTAATATAATCATTTCATTATCAGCCAAGGAAAGGCGTTTTTGGAATGAAGTGGGGGGAAAAAAACTGAAAGAAGACCAAGGTCTGTTGGAGTTACGTGAAAATAATGAAGTTTGATACTGAAAAGCCAATCTGGGTTTGCACAAGGAAGTCATACAGAATGTTATCTCCTGTTTTACGACACCAGCTAAAGTCAAGAGAACAGCCAGACCATTCGCTTCACTTTGGAAGCATTGCCTTGGGGAGACTGGAAGGGGGAACTGGGGGGGGGGGGGGGGGGGGGGATACTGTAAATGAATGAATGAATGACATTATTTGCCATTCCATTTCCCATGCCCTACTTGCATGTGCTTTTATTTAGGGCTATTAAAATCTTAATACGTTGGATTCCCACTCTGGCAACAGTACAGGCGATGCTCAGAGATCACTCCAGTTCGTTTGCCTGCGGCTGAGAGGAAAGACCCGGATGAATTACTGGATGATTCGTGACAGAAAATGAGATTTTTGTAAAAAAAAAAAAAAAAAAAGCTTGAACAAAACAATGAAGAATAAGTCATGAATCATAGACTCTGCTAACAGAGTGGAGCAGGCCAAATGCAGTTTGTGAGACACTAAAAATCAATCCATCTTCCCAGACTGCCATTGTCAATAACCATTTCTGTGTGTCAACACAAGGCCTTTCCACAAATGGAGAAAGATGTTCTGTAATTTGAATTGACTCTCTCTCTCTCTGTCCGTCTCAATCTCTCTCTCTCACTGTATGCACTGCATGTGCGTGTTTGTGGTTTGCATTTCAACAGAGTTTAACCAAAGGTTACCAAAGATACACAGGAGTTATCAGATAAGCCAATAAAGAGATTACGGCCTACATGTTACCTTAATCTAATCTGCCTCGGTTCCGAGCTGGCCATTTTTCCCCGTTATGATCATTAACGTTGCAGGGATGATTCTAACTGAGTTACTCTTCCCAATGCAGACATGCTTATTTTACATAATTCTTTAACTGTAGTCCTAATGAACTGCACTGCCATTAAAGATGCCAGTCTCTTAGCTGGCTCTCTCTGCTACTGCTACTGCTGTAAACCGCATCTCTGTCAGACTTCACCGAGGAAGATAATGACCCTTCAAATGCAGTGCTGCAGCACCAGGTCCCAGCAGGTAGACGCACAGAGCAATCGCTGATAAGACAAACTGAACGGCTAGAAATGAGCTGCTGGAGGTGAGCACGAATTCTTTCTCACCTCTTGTGTTCGGATGTGTGTTCGTGGGACAATAAACGTCTGTGGCAATGTGTGGATCACATGAACCCCTCTGATTATAACAGATCTGATTTGAATCAATTAAGCTTATTTCCTGGAATGAAGTGCAGAATTTGAACAAGGATGGCACACACAGCAGTGGCAGGCCAACATGAGTCGATGAGTAAAAGACTAAATCCCTCAAGCTCTGTTAGTAACATTCATTTAGGTGCGCCTTCATATCAAACCAAGACACCGCTTTATGTCCTGGGGCAAACAAAGCTTGAATAATCAAAATGTATTAAATTAAAGTGTTTGCCTTAGGCCTGACCCTAAGGGCTACTGGTTCCTGTACCTTGGGTGCGGACAGGCTCCGACATGGGGCTTGGGTCGCTCAGGCCTTGGGCGTTAACCGCCCGCACCATGAACAGGTAGATGGTGTTGGGTCTGAGGCCTTTGACGGTGAACTGTGTGGTCTTCACATGGTCCGCCACCGTCTGCCAGCTGTTGCTCACCGATTGGCTGAGGAGAGAAGACAGGGAAGAAAAAGGGCCAATCACAGGCCACTCATTACACAGCAGGGGTGGAGCTTCACAGCAGGTGTGCGGTTGAGGTATCTTGTTACGTTACTGGCCTGTGATTTATATTTGTGACTTAAGTCTATAAAGCCATTGTGGCTACACTGGTGTTAGGAAATGTCTAACAGCAGTGAGACGTGTGTAGGCTGTCATTAAATGTTTACGGCTGTCATATAGCAGTGTCGAGAACTGTGTTTACCACTGTATATGTCTGGTAAAGGTCAGAGCCTTGGGACAAACCTGAAGGCCTCGATGACAAAGGAAGAGATGGCCGATGCTCCTGCCAGCCCGGGTTGCCAGGAGAGGGACACGCTGTTCTTGGTGACGTCGGTGACCTGGGGCTTGGAGGGAGGTCCCGGGAGCTCGTTGTCGTCACGGTTCTTAATGACCATGACCCCGCCCGACTCTAAGCCACACAATTAGAAAAGAAAAAGACGTAAGCTGGCTAAATAACGACTGCCTGTCAAAGCCCTGAGGACACAGGCTGGACCAAGAGATCTTCAGTAGAGAAAGAATGTGTTGTGAGGGAGGGGTACAGTGTGTATTATGTGAGATGGGTATAGTTTTTGGAGGGGTATAGTATGGGAGGGACACAGTATGAGAAGGATACCATGAGAGACGGGTACAGTGAAAGAGGGGTATAGTATGAGAGGGATACAGTGTGAGAGGGTACAGTGAGGGAAGTGTAGAGTATTAGGGCGGTACAGTTCAAGAGGGGTACGGTGTGAGAGGGTATTAGTGTGAAAGGGGTACGGTGTGAGAGGGTATTAGTGTGAGAGGGGTACGGTGTGAGAGGGTATTAGTGTGAGAGGGGTACGGTGTGAGAGGGTATTAGTGTGAGAGGGGTACGGTGTGAGAGGGTATTAGTGTGAGAGGGGTACGGTGCGGGAGGTGTAGAGTGTGAGGGGGATACAGTGAAAGAAGGGTATAGTATGGGAGTGGTACAGTATGAGAGGGGTTTAGTTTTGGGGTAAAGCTTGTTGCAGTACTACACCTTTTACTTCTAAGAAGGCACTCCATGAGGTTTCCCCACTGGAGCTGGCGGCCACGCAGGTATAGATCCCAGAGTCCGAGAGCTGGAAGAGAGGACACCCTGTCAGTCAAACTGATCTGTCAATCAAACGGTAATCGCATCAGCAGAGCAGCCTAGTCACTTCAGGAAAAAACCCTGCTAAGTCTGCATATGGTGGAGGCTCCTCCCTCTGGCTCCAAAACAACCACTCAGAACCAGGATTAATCAGCCATATCAGAATGGAAGTAGAAGCACTAGTTTAGTTTAACTCATCCTGACACTAAAAATGCATTAACCTCCACTGGCCTTAGCCTTTTTTCAGAGAGTGAGTGAGTGAGTGAGGGGGGGAGGGAGGGAAAGAAAGAGACAGAGAGAGATGGGACAGGGGGAAAAAAAAAACAGGAGACAAAATCATGTGTCATAGTGTGTCCCTGAAAGTGCTGACGTTAATTTTCTAATAAATTTAATTTACTACTCACCCAGAACCCCCCCCCCCACACACACACACACACACACACACCCACACACACACACACTTTACGTCCACACCCCCCCAACCCCATCACCCCCCACCCATCCCGCCAAACACAACAATGGTGAGATAATTAATTTAGGGGCCACTGCTGAAACCCCCTGGACTGATGACAGCTGGCCCATCTCTCCCTCCCTCTCCGGAACTTTGCTGTTGCTGTTTGTTGGTTTTCATCCCTGCAGCCTCCCTTCGATTTATTAAATAAAATGTCAGTGGTTGGCAGCTTTGTCGGGCGTAATGGATATTCCAGCAAGGCCACGGAGCGGGGGCGCGTGGTGTGTGGAGACTCTAAATTCGCTGCATTTTCTCAAGGGGGGGGGGGGGGTGTCTGTGGACGCTTAACCCCTCTACGCCCCCTTTTTCTTCGCTCTACGGCTGGAGCCAATCCAGACGAGACACAGCTGAGCCTTGTAAGTCCCTCTGTCTCCCTAAGTGATAGTATCAAACAATTTACAAAAATCAATATTTCCTATTCATCTCTTAAAAGCAATATGATTCCCTTGTCCATCCAAGTTATGTCTAACCGATATCCGTTTGAAATCTGGAATACACGCGCACGGGCTCACAAGCAGGCGCGCACACACACATACACACACACACACACACACACACACGCAGAAGGGAGCGCGGGATTAGGAAATAATAAAATAGGAGGATGGGAGGAAGGAAGGTCACATTGCGAAGAGCGATTAAGAGCGGGGAGAGAAGGGGGGGAGAAGGGGGGGGGGGGCGAGGACAAGAAAACAGAGAATGCGCAGAGACGGAGTCGGGGATCGAGGGAAGGGAGGAGATTGTGAAACAACGGGGAAAGGAGGAGACAGGGAAAGAAGAGAAGAGCTCTAAAGAGGAAAGGCAGGACAGAACTGAGAAGGAGGGGTGGAGAAGGACAGGGATAGCGAAGGAGGGGTAAAGACAGCTAACAATAGCGTACCGGCATACACTGTGATGCAGTATGAAGACCCACCTCGTCAGACTGCATATCTTGTTTCTACCTCAATCCCCACCCCCTAACACCTGCTATTTGTATTTCTTGTATCACTTGCTATTAATTTTAGGTGTAGTGTCGCAACGTGATATGGATTCTGTGATCTAGTGACTGTGCTGTATGGTGGTATATTTGGCTACCCTTGTCTAGTCATGCTAGGGAGTTCACTTGCAGTAGGGCTTAAGCAGTGCGATGCGAACACACTGGTCTGGAAGTATTGTTAGCCTGGTCTGACACTGCTCATTCAACTTGAATGGGTACACTTCTGTTCTTTTGTGCTGGAAGTTGCTGTGGATAAGAACGTCCGCTAAATAAATGTGATGTAATGTTATGTAATGTAATGTAATGTAATGTAATGTAGTGACTGCTCTCTAAGGGACCCACCCTGATGCTCTTGATCTGCAGGCTGCCGAGGTCCTGCAGAGACATGCGGGAGTCCTTCCCCAGCAGGCTGACTCCGTCCTTCAGCCAGCTGATGGTGGGGATGGGGTCTCCCGACGCCTGGCACTTCAGCAGAGCCACGCTGTCCACGCCCAGCGTCTGATTGGCCGGACCCTGGCGGATGATGGGTGGCGGCCTATCTGTCAGCACTGGGCGGGGAAAAGAGGACGGCATGGTCATAAACCACGGACACACAAAAAAAACACAGAATAACGACGGACCCTCCATTCCTGTTTTATATCTAAAATATTAAGGTACACTCTTATCGTCAAGGAGGAGGATGTGGTGATTTTTTCCCTAATATTCCATGCAATACAGTTTTATTTTGTGTGCGTGTCTGTGTGTGTGTGTGTGTGTGTTTTATTCTTGGGGTCTCATTAGTGCACCACAGTGCCATGCCCACCTCTGGATTGCTGGGAAACGGGGTAGGAATAGCTGACTTATTTTTTCCAGACCCTTGATGTGGCGAGGGAGACTTAGCAGTTTCCAGTTACGGCTTTGGTTGCCTGACATTCTTACCCCAGTGCCAATGGTTTCCTTACAGCTACTGTGGTGTAACAGGAGGGTCTGTGCATATTCAGTCGCAGCTACCCAGATAAATACTTCATGATGTTCCACAATGAGGAAGTTTGGAACTGCCTCTGCACTTGGGCTCCCTATACCCCGGTAAAAAGCTGCTCCCACGACATTTTGAGTGAGAGACCATGGCTAGTTCCTCTTACGATGGGGGTTGAAAGGTTTGTACACCTGCATCAGGATGGAATTGAGTCATGTTCCATAACCAAAACTAGGTCTGGGCTTGTGTTTACAATTTATATGAAGCCTAGTCTGAAGGAGTTTCGTACTATTTGATTAAGCACTTAAAATGCAAAATTCAAGCTATTTCGTAACGTTTGACACCATAACCCTATTCACTCATCCACTGTGGCACTGCAAATATTACTGAATTATTTTATATTAATAGGTATTGCTTCATTCTAAAACAATATATATAGTAATGCAATTTGACTATTAAGTGATACTATACTAGGATATAACAGGAATAACTACATATTATTACAGTTACCTAGTACAGTAAATTTTATTGTTTACATAAGAATATAATGTAAGCGTATAATGTATAATATATATATAATGTATGTAATGTATGTATATAATGTAATGTGGAGCAGCATAATGGAGGGATGAACAGCATTGTTGTGTCAAAAATTATGTGAATAATGTTTTTTTTTTTGAATGTCAAATGTCAAATATTAAGACTGCGACTATGAATAGGTTTCATACACACAGCACAAGGATCAGTTTTTACACGTGATATCAGCTTTGGCTTGACTGAACATTCACACAATCTTACTGACCCATGAACAGCTAAAGTGTTCCTTTACACTCATGAGAGATTTGTCAGCTAAGTGCTTCCACACAGCAAAATTTTCAGTGCTTAAGTTAACTCTGATACAGCACATTCTAGCCCTGGCTGGACTCATATGAACTCTGTTAGAATTGATTTAACTCTAATTGTTTTTGCCGGGCAATTATTTGTGTTCCAGCCACAGTTAGCAGAACAACCAAACATAAAAAAGATCTCGCTGGATTGATCGGACTGTTCATACCTGTGAGTTATGGCGCTTGCCGGGAGACAGTTTATATTTCAGCACTGAGCACTGGAGAGACTCCTGGCATCACACCGCGAACATTAATTAGAAGGTGCGGATTAATGATGTCGGACCTGAGGTGCTAATTAACAAGTATTCTTCACCAGCCTTTCAACACATTCACACTCGGTCTCCTGTAGGGCGGCTGGGACAGAAGAAAAAAGCACAAAGTAGGAAACCCACTCCACGCAACCCTGGGAGGAACATTAAAAGAGTCCTTCCACTTCAGCGGGAACGATTGCATTGTCTTTTTCTGTTCAATTTCCTTCTCTTCTGAAGCCTTCATTCCCAGCTTCTGCCTTCAGCAGAGAGGACATTTCTATGCGCTTCCACTGGAATGCTCTTTTTATGGATGTGTTACGCAGCAGGCATCTTTAACATGACATGCAGTGTGTGCTGAGAGGCGACCAAAAGGCTTCCAAAACCTCCCTTCCTGCTCAGTTTAACCACCTCTTGGGTTAAAGCTTCATCCACTATTGGGGAAGGCAGTTATACACTGCATACATTTGCATCCCCTATCACTTAACACTGCAAAAAATAGCCCTTCAAAAATAAGAAATAAAATAATTAATACAAGGTGTTTTTTGCTAGTAATAAGTGAAAAAAACTGCAAATGGAACTAGTGGAAATACACTTGTTAAGACTTCTTGAAAGGGATCTTAAAATTTAGGTGGGAAAAAAACTCATTTTGATCCATTTTTAACTGGCATTAGGAAGTGTTTTTGTGTCATGCAGTTTAAAAACCTTCTGACTTGTCAAAAAGGCTTGCTTAATTTGATATACCACTCAAAGTAAGATGTTTTCAAGACAGTTTCACCAAACAAGATATTCAAGATGCACCGTCTAAAAACAAGTCCTTGTAGCTCAAGGAAATTTTGCTTGTTTGGTGACTGTGTCTTATATTAAGTGTAAAGAGATATTTTGACTTGAAAAGAGACAAATATGCTTGGTGAGATTTGGATTTTTTGCAGTGTATATCTGACAATGTGGCCAAAAAGCAGGTTGTCTGCCAAGAGTAGTAGCATCATCCTTTCTCTAGCCCTGCTTTCACACATATAGAAGCTTCATGCACAACCTTTGACCTTCAAAGCCTGGGTCAAACTCAGTTAATCAGTCAAAGAGTTGGCAAGAGACTCTGCCTCTGTTCAATACCCAGCCTGCTCCTCTTACTGGGTGGTGGTTCTGAAATATGAAGCAATCACACCGGTTGTGCTTTTCTCATTATCTCTTCATCAAACAAATCTATGCGAACAAATTACACCCAGGAAAACAGTGGTAACTGCAAGCAACAAGCCAAACAGCTGAAGGGCACTGGGTGTTCAGGGAGGGGGGAGGTGAGGGACGGTGTGATAGAATGATGGAGAGATGGGGGGATTGAGGGGAGAGAGAGAGACGGATGAGGCGGAGGCCTTGACTGTCTGCATCAGGAATTTCTCATTACAGATCTCCTTGAACCTGCCTCGCTCCTGTCGCCCCGGCTACCGTAAATCACCTGCGCATGGAGGTAGGTGTGTCTGTTACCTCCGCTCCTCCTGTGCTGCACTTTAAGCCTTCTGTGCCACAGGGACACGTAACAACAAATATAACCTGTGTGTGCGTGTGTGTGTTTATGTGTGTGTAAAGTGTTTGTGCGTGCATCTGTTTTATTTCTGTTTTGCGTCTGCTAGTTTGTGTGCGCACACATACACGCCTCTGTGAAAGTGGGTAGGTTTATGTCTGTATAGGTGCATGTAAATGCATAAAAGTGAGTATATGTGCATTTCTGTTTCTGCATATGTGTGTGTACCTGTGCAAGAAAATACAGTGCATGTGTTTACATATGTGCTTTTAAATGTCTGTGCAAGTGTGTGTGCATGTGTGCTTGTGCATGCATATTATACTGTAGATGTGTGCACGCACACCTGCATGCAAATATGTGCCAGTGTTTGTGTATTCACTTGTGCATGCAAATATTAGGTATGTGTGTGTGTGCGCACGTACATGTGAATGTGTGTGTGTGGAGAAGAAGCATGTAATCACTGCACACAAAAGGTAGGGTAGAGGAATGTCAGAATCAAAGCCAAGGGGTCATTAGATGGTGTCTGAGTGATGATCTGCTGTGTTTTTTCTGGGACTGAATTGGTATGTGGCTGAGACAAGCCCCACATCTCTATGGCAGAAGAAGTGTCAATCACTCACCCACTCACTCACTGAAATTGATCATTAAATTCTGGAAGATTCAAGGGCACTGCCATCCTCTTTTTTCTTTCCAACACAGCTTGAATAGATACTTAATTAAATGGTGTCTGACAGAAGAAGCAAAACATTGAGAAGGAAAAAATACAAAACAAAAAAAAAACAACGCAGCTGTCAGACTGAAGGGCAAGGCCATGGGAGCCTGCAAAACAAACGTGTTTTCAGGCAAAAAGAACATGTGAAGGTGTTTTCTGCCATCATTTTACTTCTGCTTTTAATAGTGTTCAAGGTTGCAAGACCAATTGAACTATTCACAAAAGCGATTTAATTGGCAAGAGTATGTTTTTTTTCTTTTTTTTTCTGTTAAATAACAGCACTTTGACAAAACAGGGAGGCTGTCTTTTATGATGAAAGTATTGGTGATAATGGGAAAATTTGTAGACTCAAACTCATTCAAAGTTTGAAAAATCAAAATAAAACATGTTTGTGCACGGAGGTAGGGAATAAGGTGTATGTATGAAAACATAGAGATGTGTATGAATGTAAGTGTCTGATGTGCGTTTGTGTGTGTGCGTGCGTGCGTGCATGTGTGCGCGTGTGGACTTGGGGCAGGGGTAAAGCTTGTGTAGAGACAGTCAGTTTCTGTCCCATGATGCAGTGTTCTTTACCGTCAGTGACCTCCAGCTGGGCTTTAGCCAGGATGCTTCCCGCCACGGTCAGGGCCTGGCAGATGTAGTAGCCGGCATCAGAGCGCTGCACTGAGGAGATGGTGAGGTCTCCACTGGGTGACACAGAGAAGCGGCTGTTCGGCTGCTGGGGCTGGTTTGGGAACAGCAGGTTCTGGAGGAAGAGGAGGAGGAGGAGGAGGAAGAAGAGCATCATCTTCCCTTGGGAAATGACCAACTCAATCCTGTAGCAATCCATGTAACTTAGTGAATATTAGTATATAAGCTTGAGACAGACAAGCACATAAAGACACACACGCACATATGCTTTGGCTCTAAAGAGTTCACTGGTAACACTGACCCTGCTCTTTATGAGAATCTCTGCAATAAAATGCCCTTGATTTCCAGCATCCTTCTGATTGTGTTCCAGCGACCGCAGCCTTCAACAGTGACACTATGCTCACCGAGACCTCCACATGCAGGGCAAACCGAACAAACCAATCTGACAGAATGCCTGGGGAGCGCGAGAGACTGGCCTTGAAGACCTGCGTTCACACGCGACGGATCGCTCGCGACACCAGCGCTGCTCGGCCAGTGCGCCCAGGCCTTCATCTTTTCTCTGGTTCCTGCAGCCTTTCATAACCGCATAATTACGCCACTCCGCCTTCACACCCACTCACGCCCACCTCTTCGCCCGCTGTCCGAGCCGGCACGCAAAGTGAGTGGGAGGAGAGGTACAGGGACACGGCTCTGGGGGTCCCATCAATTCAGGCTGGTTAGCGATTAACACCGCTAATAAGACGCGATCCGCTAGCAATAACGGACAACAGACGGGAGTTTTGTCAATGACTGAAACATTACCTCCGCTGCCCTGTACCCTTGAGCTGCCCCCCCACGCCTTTGTATTTTATTAGTTGTTTTTTTTCCCCCACATTCAAAGTCCTCAAACCAAACGAACAGAAAAGAAAGACATTAGCCAGATTCAATTACACCTAATGACTTTAATGCCGCAAATTATGTAGTTTTTTTAATTAGCCCCATCCCCCTACACAGGGATGATAGATGTCCACTTCATTATCCTCAAGTGTGACAGAAAAGCTTCCCCTTGCTTAATCACTTAATTACTGCCTTAATTTGTTCTTTTTAACGAATACCTTCATATCTCATTTAAGACAATAAGAGAGAGAAATAGAGGGAGAGAGAGACTAAGAGAGAGACGGAGAGAGAGCAAGACAGCTATATTTTGTGTGTAAACATAATGTGCCTATTTCAATGCATGTTAATGTTTCTGAATGCAGGAGGATGAGTCTGCAAGTGTATGATGAGCCAATCTGAGCCTTTTGAGTTTTGACCTTGTGTGCCTGGACATTGGATGGTCTGCATGTGTGTGGTGTGTGTTTACGTTCTTGTGAGTGTGTTTGTTCCTTTATTTGTTTCAGGCCTTTTAGCTTCAGTAACACAGAGTAAAGCAAAAAATGCATCCTGCGCACACACACACACACACACACACACACACACAGTTCTATATCTGTCTCAGCCTCAACACCATTCTCCAGAGCTGAGCCATCTCTATGGCATGTCTGCAGGCCCAGACTGGCTCCTAATTGCTGTTGTTCCTCTTCATTAAGAGGACTCACTGGTATAATGTACTATGTGTGTGTGTGTGTGTGTGTGTGTGTGTGTGTCAGTGTGGGACAAGGTCTCCCACTATCAGCTTCAATCATGGGAACCTGTAGAGCTGAAAATACAGGTGGGAGGAACAGGACAGCTGAGAGAGGTCAAGTGATCAAACACACACACACACACACACACACACATACACACACACACACATACACATACACATACACACACACACACACACACACATACAGACACACACCCACACACAGACACACACACACACTGATCTCAGTTTTCTCCCAGTCTGTGTCAGAGGGCTGGCATTTACAGCAGAGTGGAGATGTTTAGTGAGAGAGTAGTAATCACAGGTCTAAAATCTCCCCCAGCTCTGATGATCCTCATGGGCAGATAGGGCCATGAGGACTGAAGGTGATGCCATAACCCATCATGCTGACACTGCTGGCTGATCAACACTGAGAAAGTAGACAGTGAACTCTGTAAACCACAGTGGTAACTTTACTGTAAACACATAGAGAGAGTAAGTAGGGTGTAGCAGTGTAGCATAGTGCTTAAGTAACTGAAAGGTTGCCAGTTCGATTCCCCTGCTGTTGTGCCCCTGGGCAAGGTACTTAACCCACAATTGCCTCAGTAAAGTATCCAGCATTATAAACGGATAACACTGTAAAATAAATTTAAAAACTGTAACTGATGTAAGTCGCTCTGTATAGGAACATGTGCTAAATTCCAATAATGTAATGTAATGTAAGAGGAAGAGAGAGGATAATAAAGAAATGTAGAGAGACAGAGAGAGACTCTTTCACATAAAGCCCCCCGTTGGCTTGCGGTCAGGTGATGCGCCAGACTTACCTGGCTGCCTTCTCTCTGCCAGAAAACGGCAGGCTGGGGGTTCCCCTTGGTCTCGCAAGGGAAGGTGGCAGTGCGTCCCTGCGCCACGATCTGGTCACGCGGCCGGATAACGAACTGGGGCGCAGCTGGAGTCAAAGGTCAAACACAACACCACCGTTAGTTTACCGTTACCAGGAAACAGGAGGGGAGAGGGGTAAGGGAATGGGGGGGTGGTTAGGGGTATTTGGGGGGGGGGGGGGGTTCTCAGGCAGAAACAAGCAAAGTATATCAAGATCAGTCCAAATCAACACATAAGAGACAGCTTTCCATGCAAGAGGCTTGATTTCGTTTATGTTGGTGTTTCGTTTGACGACACACATCAAGGACTGTGACATTGACACCACGGCAACCACGCAAGCCATTCATCCGGACGGCCAAGGCGAGCTGGAGCCGAATGAATGACAGTCAGCCTTCAGCCAGTGCTTTGGGTCACGCTGCCGCTGGGAGCCAGCCACCAGCAGGAGGCGATGCAAGTGCAGCACGGCCGCAGTCTGCTGTAATTGGATGGGAATTGCGTCTGATCGGGTCCTCGTTTCGGTGGATTGCGTCATGTGTGCACTTCAGCCTGTCTCACTTCTGAATGAAACCTCTTCATTGCTTTCTCCTGACCTACGATCCATGCCCCCCCCCCCGCCACAACACCCCCCCTCCGACAGCCGTGTTCAAATCAAAGACGAGGGCAGAGCCGGCTGAAGAGAGTCTGGCCTCTCCAGACCGAGGGCTTCCTCTAACTGCGTAATGAGCCTGCCTCTTCAACCCAAGTGCTCCGAGACGCACGTCAACAAGCGCCCCGTCCTCTCTTTAGTATTCCTGCCTGCGATTCACCGCTTTTCATCAGCAGCGCGAATAAACAGAAGAAAAAGCGAGACCCCCCCCGCCGCCCCCCCCCCCCCCCCCACTCCACAGCCCCCCGACCTTGAATGAGCGGACGCTTTGCCCTTCACCTGCACTTGCCTCAAGGGAACGCGCCCTCGTCCCCCCGCCCCCACCTCCTTTCATCGCTCTTCACCAATGAAGACACCAGTCTTAATTATTTAACGGTGCCCTCCGAAAGTCAATTAAATAATTAAAGAACAAGGTGGCAAGGACATCTTCAGAGTGGCCCGGCTCTGAGAACAGTGGGTGAGAGCGTTCTCTATTGTTTATATTGTGTGTTTTTATTGGCTCGGCATTAACAGGCCAGGACCCCCCCCCCCCCCCACACACACACACCCCCCACCCCACGCTGAACCAAACGCGCATCTTGAAACAATAGCAAAAAACTCGGCACGAGTTATCCCCCAATAAACAGCGGATAACAAGAGCAGACAAATGCCCCATTCTCCCATTCACAAATAAACAGCTATCGCACTGATTCACGCTAACACATTACTCAGCCTTACTCACAGGGTTCCAAGGTACACACAAACAGATGAACTGCCCCGTTCTGTCTGCTGGAAATCATTAAGGCCAATTAGCAGATAAAGTAGAAGGGCAGATCTCTGCGTTTCTCATGACTCAGTTCCTGGCACTGCTGTTAAAGCCTCACTCACAGCTACCGACAGCACCTTCTACTGTGGTAAATATACTGATGTGTGTTAATCACAAGACCCTGACAGCACCCATAATAAAACTGTGATTCAGAAAAAATATCCCCAGTCACATGACCTCGCTCTGAATCACGGCGACACACAAACAGGTGAGAGCAACCTGAGCCCATCCCTTCAGGTAACGCACACTCACACACCTGGCAGACAGCTGACACACCCACAAACACACACACACTTCAGGGGTCAGGGGAGCCTCCCCAGGTAAAAAACACACACACCAAGAAGCCAGGCCACCGTTCCTCCCTCCCCAGGTATCAAACAAATATGCCCTGCGTATGTACATCTGACCCCCCCACCTGACCCTCACTCTCACCCCCTGCTAACAGGCTGATACCAATGTGGGTGCCCCCCAGGGCAGGGGTGCTGCACCTAGCCCTCACTTTTCCGACCGGCCCCCCACCTGCGCCTCTCCATCCTTGGAAGGTCACTGTCTTGGGGGGGGGGTCCCAGAGGGGGGGAAAATTCAAATGGACCAATTACATCCACAGATTCCGCTCTGCGGTCAACCGTGACCCGAGGATCAGAAGCAGATCCCGGGGAACGGGCGAAACTCCGCACCGCACTCTATAAAAAGACCTCCTCTCCCTCTGCGGCTGCGTGCGCTCCGAGCAGAGGCTTTATTTAAAAGAAAAGGTCAAACTGCCCTTTTTCGTAATAAGCTCATACTTTCCTATGTTTATACAGAAAGGGAACTGAAGCAAAAGTAATGGAAAAGATAAGGGAGCTATTGCCAACGCCGAATATGCGGCGCGCTCTGCAGAAACTCCCGTTCTCTCCGCAGCTGTCAGAGCTTTGATTTATCAGAGGACGGTGACTGCGCCACACTTTTGTCCTGCTAGACTCAACTTTATGAATAAAGAAAGTCGTTTCCGTCAACTTTATGAAGAAACTCAGACACTTGTGCCACTGGAAACAATAAAGATGCTTCAACAGCTGTGGCATAAAACAGCAGAACTAGTGTCATTACTTTACTACATACACATAGCTTCTAGTTATAAAGAGTGATGTTTTTGTTTCAGTGCAAAATGGCACACGTAAGGTAAAGAATTAACTCCCTTTCCTGGGTAATTTACTGTTAATTAGTACAATGGTTAAGATTTGGTGGAAGGACAATGTTTGCTTGGTTCAGCTTTCTTTAGATCTTCAGTTCTACGCTGGCCTGTCAGTTCAGCACAGGGACAATGCAGCCGGCCGCAGCCAAAGAGAATCTCCGCTATTTGGCGGGTTTATCTAAGGGATCTTCTCCTTTGTTGGCTCGTGTTTGTCAAAGACACACACTGCTGGAGGAGCCGCAGATGGCCTCAGATTTACAGTTCCTCTGCTGGGCCCTCTCCCATGCACGTCTATCGCGCACTCAAAGACGGGTCTAACGCAAACCCCTTAAATCACCATTTGGCAAAGTCTCCACTTCCTCCCTGCTCTCCTCCCCCCTGATAGCCAGGGAGGCAGTGTATTACCATGTGCCAATCACTCCTGCAAAGAAGCAAAGTGTTTGTTTAATCACTTCAAGACTGCTATCTCTTACCCCTTACACTCTGTCTCTCTTTCTCGCTGTCTCCCCTTTCTCTCGTTCTCACTCACACACACCCACACCAATGAACGCGCGGACACACACACACACACACACGCCCATCAGATGAGATAGTAGAGGTACTATATCAATGAACAGTTAAAGTAGAGCAGAGTAGTGTGGAACGTGTTTGTAATGCGTGGCAGTTACTAAGTCAACTTCCCCCTCAGACTTTCATTTGGGGACTTTAACGCCTTCTGAAGGCATTCTTCCTCTTCTTGCATCCAAAGAGGGAAACGGCCAATCACCCCAGGATATTTAATTCATGACAGAACACATCTGTCCAGGGGTGGATGGCATTCATAAGACTAATACAGTTCTGAGGGCTTTAGGCACACACACACTCATGCGCAGACACACACAGGCACATGCAGGCACACACACACACACACACACACACACACACACACACACACACACACACACACACACCCCAGCAGACAGACATTCACAGATATTCGATACTCTTAAAATCCTGCAATAATATTTTATTCAGAGAGCCTCAGCAATTACTCTCCCCTAGCTACAGGCAAAGCTGAATATTTAATTTGCCCAAATCTTCTTCGAGCCTGATGGGTCATGACAATCACGCGACGGCCACCGCTGTTTCGGGGGCGTCGGGCCCGCCGTTTTCGCCTGCTATCTCAGCTCCTCCTGCCAGTCAGGCTCACCCCGACACGCACCCCTGCTTGCCTCGGCCCGACATGGGCCTTTCCTTCCTTCACGCAACGTCTCCCTCCGCGTGCGGGGAGAAAAACCGGCGTGGCATTAATTGACATTTCCAGCAGAAAATATTCACTTGAGATCTTAATGGCTGAGGGGAGGGGGTATCAAAAACCCCCACCCCTGTATCCCCTCCGAACCTGCAGAATTAAAAGGTCACAGTTTATTTTAAAGAGGCTGCTTATACTGCTGGCAAACAGCTGATGCAGGAAAACACTAATGCTGATCAGTCAAGTATGTCTAACTGGTAAACAGGCAGCAAACAGAAAATTAAAACTCAAATGAACACTTTAAAACTAATTCAAAAAGAGTGTTCCTTTCCTAATTATCCATAAAACTAACTATAAAACTACAGTTCTATTATTATTGTTACTATTAGATATGTATCATTTGCTACATATCTATATCGGCTTACTATCTGAAAAAAAGCTGAGAAAAAGTTATTTGCTCAAAATTAAAATGTATTCATCAACTGTTTTCATCTGTATAAACAGGCCGTTCAAATGAAGTGTGACTAGAGGTGTGACTACAGCCATTTAGCTGCCAAACTCAACAAACCAGACTGGAGGAGCTCAAATAAGAGGCACTCTGATAGAGAGCAACACACACACACATGGCAACAATAAGTGCTTATTAAAGAGAACTCAGGTGCTGACAGACAGTAAAAGCATGGGGGGGGGGGGGGGGGGGGTAGCAGGAGCAAGGGGATTCTGGGAGTTAGGACCCAGACATACAAGAGGCCTGCTCTGCCAACACCACTGCCAAGAAGCCAGCACGGACTGCAGCACGGCCGACGGGAGTTTAGTTGATTAACGGGTTAGTAAGCATAGGGAAAAGCGACCACTATTTCTACCATAACTACTGGGATTAGTGGGTATCATCTGCAGTGCGATGTGGGGTAGCGAGGCTGTGGCTTGTCGCCGTGGTGACACGGCGCCTCGGTTAGTTAGTACATGATGTTAACCGATGAGTCAGTCTGTTTGTGTGTGTGTGTGTGTGTGTGTGTGTGTGTAAGAGTGACGCCCATGCACAATGGAGTTTGCTCGTAAGGATGAGTACTTACCCACCGGACGGGCTGTAGACAGAACAATGGTGTGGTGAAGTAAAACACAAAAAAAAGAACAAAAAAAACAAACAACAAAAGAGAGGAGAGGGAAAAACAGAACAGAAGAGATAAGGGGAAAGAAATAAGAAAAAAAAAGAAATCATAGTCAGAATGAATGACATGTCGTGCCGGGCACACATCTCCAGCAGAGGGTAGCAGGGGAGACCCGATAGCAGGGGACACTGTGGGGTGGGGCACCGTGATCCAAAATAGCCACCCCTTTTCAGTCTTTACCACCGGTAGCCTGGTTAATTTCTCTGCTACCACCTCTGACTGATGATTTCACTCTACCACTGCACACAAGCACATGCACGTACTTAGCAAGCCTTGTGTCAATGGGATTCTGGCCATAGAATAGCACCACCTGGTGGATGAGTCATATACCTACGGCCATGCCATAAGACCTGCATGAGCTTAACAGCATGACAGGGAGCCAAATTTCTCATTTTCCCTTCTGTTGATGGACAATTTTCAACCTCAGCTGTCTAATGTATAATAATGTTAATCTATCCAGAGGAGTCAGTGCTGGAACCCTGCTATTGGATCCACTCCCTAAGCTTTAATGGTATTTCTCAATTTCAGGGGGTGTGTGCTGGGAATAACAAGGCAAGGTGTGTTTAACACTGAGCAGGAGAGAGACGCACCATACAGTTTGGTTCATATTTAATTCAGAGGTACAGCTGTTGAGGCATGGTGCCGTGTTGACACTTGGAACGGAGGAGCTTGCTCAACGGCTTACACTGACTGTCTCTCAGTGTGTGTGTGTGCGTGTGTGTGTGTGTGTGTGTGTGTGCGTGTGTGTGCGCGTGTGTGTGTGAAATGACTTTACCTACAGAACCCAGCACCACGCCTGCGCTCAGCAGAGCGAGTCCCTCCACATGAATGCCCGTGTTCATATAAATCCAAAATTTAAAAAGCCTGAAAATTGAAGTTGACCCCACAGGTTGTTTTAACCTCCCCCAACCCCCAACCCAAATCCCTCGCCCAAACTTCTCTCCCTCCCTCCCCACGTATCATTAAAGCGCTCCTTGAACGGTTTGATTTAATGCGCAGAGAGGGAGAAGAGAGGAGAGATTACAGCAAAAAAATGTTTTTATTAACCTTCCCCACCTCTGCCGCGCTGCTCACGGTCTGCACCAGTAAGCTGTGAAATGGCTTCAATGACCGCGCGGCGAGGCGCACTCCCAGCCCGCTGAGGGGGCCGGCGCTACCCGGAGCCGAAACCGAGACTGGGGGCTGGGAGCGAGCTGGAGTCGGACCCAGCTGAGAGGATGAATAATTAAATGAATTCATAGACAGCCCGGTCGCTTCCCTCTTCCGACTGAAGTAAACCATTGCGCCGCAGTGCAGAATGGCTCCGTTCAAGGGATCGCTTCCACACCAGGTCCGTCTCTCTGCATCAACACTCAACTGCGTGTGTTCCTCATAGATCACTATCCAGCGCCCAGCCGAGACCGCATTTTACTTCAACGGTCTCTGAACACCGCTCCTCTCTCTAAGTGTGGTATCTTTAAAAAAAAACTTGGGTAATTATTGATTTGTGACCCGAGTAATAATTAATGATGTTGAGTAACTATTAGTCATACCTTAATGGAAGATATTTTATATGAATTTTATATGCACTGTATATGTGCAGACTGGAAACCGTGTGTATGAAGACTGTGTGAGGAATATGGAGCAGAAGCGCGTCTGTCATTTCCTGTGCTGATGTAAATGAATGGGTTGACTGTGTCTTGTGTTTCCTGTGTTGAGTGAGCGGGGGGACGGGGGTGGGTCAGAGGGAACCCCCACACTCACCCCTGACGGTGAGGGTTGCTGACGCCTCCACCTTCCCCACGCGGTTCTCTGCAATGCAGGTGAAGGTGCCCTCGTCCCCGGCCGACGCCTTCTTGATCCGCAGCAGGAAGTCCTCCTTGTCGTATTTGATGTCATATCTAGGGGACAGGAATGAGGGGACCCTCAGAAGGTCAAACAGCATACTGACATATATGCAGAATGTATGCTAATGTATATGAATGCACATACAAAAAATACACACACACACACACACACACACACACACAGTTTTATTGTTTATTGTGATAAGCTTTTAAAACCCTGAAATCTCCAGATTTTTCAGTTTTCAGACACATTAAAAACTCAGATTGAGAAACGAGACTACAGACAGACAGGCCTCTCCTCACACAGAGCCAGTGCCTCGAAAAACAACCTTGCTCTTCGTGTAGAGGCGGAGAGACGGAAGGTGCCGGATCAATTATTCAGCCACGGCTTGCACTGCAAAGGGGAGGGATGCTTTCAACTGGAACCCCAGACTGTTTCAACATTTATGAGGTGGTGGTGGTTGGTGGGGGGGGTTTGAGTTTGTGTCTGGGAGGTGTGGGGGGGGGGGGGGGTGCCAATCATCTCAGGATGAGATATCCAGGGCATGTCCACACAATTATTAAAACAAACATGAGCCCATTCCCAGTAGAGCCTACACCGCACGCACACAACTCCAGACAATCACTGCGGTTAGATTGAGTTCTGTTCCTCGGTGAACAGCGTTAAGAGAAGCCATTGAGTGGTAGCAAGATTTCGAGCATCGAGAGAGATATGGAATAGCCTAGTGTATACACTAACACTATCGATGTAACAGAAAAGGCTGGCGAGTGAGTGTCACTGGCTGACAGGCGGGGACAGAGAGTCGGAGACTGAGGAGGTTTTATTGAGCTCTCCCTCCTGTCTCTGCCGCCTCTTAGGGTGTGCTGGAGGTTGCCGTAATTGTACAGTATGCAAGATACGCAGAAGATGGCTCTCCAATCTCCTGCTAGAGTGATAGCCCGAGAGGTCTGACAAGCAAAGGGGAGAAGGGGGTAAATGTGGCGTTTGACGAGGGCTGTATGCAGGTTTCATTTGCCGCATGGGTCTGTAATTGGAGGGGGGGGGGGGGCAGTGTTGGTGGGAGACTATAGTCTGTCTGACATCTAGACACCCACCTGTCTGGAGTCTGTCACTCAAAAACTGAGAGAGACTCTCGAAGAAAACAGGGAGAGAGCGGGAGAATGAGAGCGAGACAGAGGGAAGGAGGTAGGGATGAAAAGAGGGTCAAAGTCGAGGCAGAGAAGCGAATGACAAGGGTAAGAACAATAAGAAAAACAGAGTCCACATCACACTGGGGTATTACTGACAGCAGTAATGAAGGCGGGGGACACAGATAGCCAGCCGTGGCATTGCGGTAACCCTGTGTCGGCTGTCTATGGCTGCTGTGAACGCTGCCCAAGACCTTCAGCCGGGGAGAAAATGGAGCACGTTTCTGCTATTCAGCTCCTTGACAGACCTTCGTATAATCACAGTCACATATTGTCCATTGCCTCCATTGCTGAACACCCACGATTTCACCATCAGCTGTACAAATTGGTAGCTGCTACTCAAAGCTTTTGACCTAATATGATCTGTCTCCCCACCCCCCTCCATATTTCTCTCTCTTTCTTTCTCTCTCGCTCTCTTTTGTTCTGCAATTCCTGAGAAAAGGTTCACGGAATGAAAAGTGTTTATTAAAGTCCATTCCTGAGCTATGACTGCCGGTGAAACCTCTCCATGGCCCCCGGCTTTGGAAAAACATAATGATTATTTGATTGGCCCGTGTGAGCACGCTTTGTTCGGAGCAAGGGGGGAAATACAGTTTGCATTTCTGGAGGCGAATAAAGGCTTCATTGTTTCGATTCAAAACCCATCATTCAACGACGGCGTGACACAGCAACTTTCAGCGAGCCGGCATGACACAAAACAAACAAAGTAATGAGCTAACTGTCCTGCCTGACATTGCCCCGGGCGAAGACGGAAACGGCGAAGGATCAGACAGATGTTGAGGCCTGCTCTGGAGACAGGTTCTGGGTGTTTGAATGGGATCCGGGCGGAGATGATGACCGCGACGCGTCAGAGTGAGAAATGTGAGCTGAAACAACACCGCGTTGACTGGCCTTGTCGCTTGGACCGCATGCAGAACGGAGGAGAATGCACGCGGAGAGGAACAGTAGCTCATTCTCGCCACTTGCTGGGGCAGAGCTCGCTTGTCCATTAGGGGAGGAATGCAATTACACATGTAATAAGGAGGGGATGTGGAGAGGAGCTCAGAGCCAAATTCACCCCGCTGGGCTCTCCACTGCGCCTGGACCAGAGAAAGCACGCACACACACACGCACGCTCACACACGCACTCTCATACACACACGCTCACACACACACGCTCACACACACGCGCTCACACACGCACGCTCACACACACACGCTCACACACGCACGCTCACACACGCACGCTCACACACGCACACACACATGCATGCACAAACATCCACGTGCTCACACACACACACACACACACACACACACACACACACACACACGCCTTCCCTGAGCCAGTATCGCGTTTCACACAGATGGGCACAAATGGAAATGAAAAGCAATGGAAAGTCGTGGCTCTGGATCTGGCTTGTTAAACAGAGGGCAAAACAGCTTTCCAGCTGCATTTACCACACTGTAAAACACTGAGGCCTTCAAAACAGCAACAACCAGGCCTGTATGCTGTAGGTGTAGTGTAGTGTTTCAGTGTAACAAGGTGACAGAGCTCAAAAGTGTTCTAACAAATATTCTCATTTCTCTCCCCCTCACTTGTATGCATAACAACAGAAGCACGCATATACAGCACAAACATTTACTGGCACACACATCCATACAAATTCACACACACACACACACGCAGTGGACATACCCAGACACATGCTCACACATGTACTGTACTGTACACTGACACATGTACAGACCCACAAATACATACATTACATTCATTCATTCATACAGAACAGATGTACACATACACACAGTGGGTATACTTGGATAAACACTCACATATACATATATAATGCACATATACTGTACTGTACACACACACACACAAGTACAGACATATACAGTACAGGCGTGTTCACACACAAACACACACACACACACACAGACATATACAGTACAGGCGTGTTCACACACACACACGCACAGTGTTGATGTTTCCAGTGAAGCTCCTGCGGTAATCAGTGCTTAACATCTTGCTGCGCTGGTGGGTGAGCTATGCCTGAAGCGGAGAGGCTCCCGGCGCGGGCTGGGGGCCAGCTCCTCTCCGACTGGGCCGCAGCACTAAGACAAAGTCCTATTTCTCCTCTGACAGCGCGATCGTGTTTCACACCGTCTGAGTGCCACTTTATTTCCCCCTGATCAAAGGAGCTGTTTCAACCTGTCGAGTGTTTGTCAACCGCGGGCGGGAATCAATTAGCCAGCTTTATCATTTATCATCTCTTCCCCGG